>NC_079557.1:11590681-11893711 GCF_015846415.1 Triplophysa dalaica
GCGGTCTTTTGTTGATATGTAGAGTAATGGTTGACCAGACCAATGTTAGAAATAAACGTTTTACCCATTTTACGTGGGAAAAGAAACTGCCAAAAAGCACCTAAACAATGAAAATATATTATTTTAAATTTTGTTTTGAATACCAATAATGTGCAAAATGTGATGTTAGATTATTTTTACTCAACATGAGGGCATTAAGAGGCGTAAAGCTTTCTAGACATAAGAGGGCGCCTGACGTCACAGCCCAAGAGTCACCAGCCGTGTGTACGCGTCTCTAAGTAAGGACTTATCTACACAAAAACTTCTGACTGACAATGTGGGTGGACAGGGCGTGAAACTACTATCATCATCAGTTTTGAATGAAAGAAAGAAAACATATATACAACAAAAAGGGAGGCTCATTCCAATTCAGCTGCGTTGTTAGGACAACGAGAACCATCCCTCAGATGATTAGTTCCACTTCAAAAGAATTTACTTTCCGGCGCTGAAAACGTCCCCCTTTTGTGTCCGTACAGAGAGTTTTCACTTGCAAAAAGAAGACGACTCGTACGTTTAGTCAGTCTGTTTATTTTTTCCTCTGTTCATAGCACAATTGTATTAAATAAATAGAGTCGCCGCCACAATGGTGGTGAAGTTCATAAACATGTATGGAAGATTTACTATTCTTTTGTAGTCAAAGCACAAAGAATTAGTCACATTCAAGCTGGGACGGAGAGTTAATAATTACTGGAGCAACACGTTTTTTCAATCTACAAAAGTTTAGCCTACACCAATACAAACACAAACAAAATACATCAAATAAATTCGTGCGTGCAGGTAAATTTCTTAATCATACAATAATTTGTCATTTTCTTTAAGAAACTGCATAAAAGATAAAACACAAAGAAAAACAATCACCAGGTTTGCTTGGAATCATGTCAAAGCAACTGAAGTTCTGTGCACAAAACTACAGTAAGTCATCTGAAATAGATTCACAGTGCAGAGAATTAGAAATGTGAGAGTAAATGACATCGATTTAAAATAACAGGTTGCTATCCACGCTCTATTTTGAGGCTAAAGCCACATTTTGTATCTCTGTCATGATTTATTTTATTTATTGGTACAATGACCCAAATCAAAGTGTATTTCCCTGAGTAAATATATGCAGATGAAGTTTGGCTGTCTATGTTCTCTCGGTTTAGAGCAGGTTAGGAGGACAGTAAGGAGGCATTGACGTGCCAACAGGGGGCCACAACTTTTGCATTTGCTTTTTCAAGATTGCGTTAAACATATCCTTCAACTCTGAAAGCTTATGTGTGTGTGCAAGTGCAATACATTTTGTGTTGACTTTTTAATACAATATTCAAGCCTCTATTATTTGGGAAAACACATTAAGCAGTTTAACCCCCAAAAAATATTTGGAATGAGTACCATACACTCAAACCTTCTAAAACAAACTGGTAAAAGTTATACCATATCTCCTGATATTTATTCAACTTTATTATTTTCTCTATTCTCATTTTGTGAACTACACCCAAACTTGTAGTGTAATTTCTTAAAGAAACTAGAAATACTGTTTTAAAAAGTAAAGACTGATACAACGTTTTCCATATATTTACTGAATATCTACAAACATGCTTCAAGGACAGGAAGCCCTTTTCATATGAGTTGCCTTATTTCAAATAACCCATGTGCAACAAGAAATCCAAGATCAAAAGAAAGTGTATATAAATAAATATAATTATATTTTAACACAGTGTAAAAATAAAATGAAATAAAAAAGAGACATAATATTTTCCCCTTACATATTATTGAAGAAAGGTTTGACATTAAAGAGAAAACATTCTTGAGTCAACTAATCGCTTCTTTTAATCTTCCAACTAAAGACCAAAATTGAATACAAACAGCATTTTGAGATTGTTAACTCATCACATGCTTTCTAATCAACACAGAATAATATGAGCATTGCACAGTAACTGTCAGCTTACGGGTAAATGTTATTGCAAAATGAACTGTATTCTTTATGCCTATATCATGGATCACGTTTTTTTATTGCTTTTTTAAAGCGATACTACATCCAAAATGAAAATTCTGTCATCGTATACTCATCTTTGAGTTGTTCCAAATCTGTATACATTTCTTTGTTGTGATGAACACAGAGAAAGATATTTGGAAGAATGCTTTGAACCAAACAGATATTGACCCACATTGACTACAATCGTATGAAAAATTGCTTTATCATTTTTTTGTTATTTTGAAGAATGTAGGACAGCAAATTATTCTGGGGCACTTTTGACTACCATAATATTTTGCCAACTAGCCTTCTTCCAAATATGTTTCTGTGTGTTCATCAGAACAAAGACATTTACACAGATTTAGAACAACTCGAAGGTGAGTAAATGATGACAGAATTTTCATTTTTGGGTAAACTATCCCTTCAAGAAGGATTTTGTCATCAGCAGCACTCTGAGATCAATTTCTGTTTATTATAAAATCACAATTCTATTAGGTAATTGCAAAGCTTCTCCCAGACTCAAGTGGGATGCAAATGTTTTCATTTGGGAAATATACAAGCCTCTTAGTAGGTCTAAAAGGAGAGAAAACCTCAAGTAAACTAATAATAGCATCTACTGTATATGTTGGCAGGCTTAATACGATGCGTATTTCATATTGTAAATCTAATATATAGGTCACTGGGATTTCAGAGAGAAAAATAATAAAACTGGAAATACAAATAAAGTTAAATATGCAGTGCTGAGTAAAGATCTAAGGAACCCAGTTGCTATTAAGGAAATTATTTGGGGAAAATAACAGCACTGAAGATTAATTAAAAGAGTTAATTTCAACTGATTGAAAGGGAATATGACCCTACACAAGCAGACCTAATTATATCCAGCTTTAACTTGTCTTATTAGGCTTTGTAAACAAAAGCACCAATGACTTGAAATGTTCAAAAGACAAAATAAATATGTAAAATGAACCTTATCTGATAAATATAAGCCAAAAACTTTTCATATTTGCAACATACATTAATATGTATATTTTATTAAAATATTATTTCATTTTTACTTGCATACACGATTACCATTGCCTAGAAACCTTTCTCAACCATTTGCCTTTGGTAAAATCGTGTCGCATTTTAAAATCTGTTACATAGGTAAAGGTTCGCCTAACCTCTCCTTGATTTCATCTGGGCCCCTCCCTCCAAAAACTGTTCCACCAATCTGAACGAGAGACTGCAGTGACCTGATATCTTTCAACCCAAAGGGGATTTTTGCTGCCTGCACATAACGTCATACATTTTAATGAGACATTACTGTTTTTTTTCTTATTGAAAATGAGCCTCTTCAGATCATATAATAAAATTACATAAGTGAAACGAACATAACATTAGAAAATACATTGTCACGTTTACAACGGCAGTAATGCAGGTTTATGGTAATGCAGGAGATACAGAGGATAAGCCAGGGATAGATGTGCTAATTACCCAAGCTCTATCCCTCTCTAATATAGGGCTAAAAGGAATTCTGAGAAATTCATTTCATTCTTTCATGTGCATGGATTTTTGTACCACGGTTCAATCAATACATCTAAAACGGGATTTATTTAGTCTCAGCCAGTGAATGATAAGTACATTTTTCTGAGGTCTGTTTAGAAGTCATCCATGATTCAGACAGTGAAATGACCTTCATTGATACACACTGCACTGAACGCTCTATGACTTGAAATGGTAAGTAACTTTTATTTAATTTTCTTTCATTCATTTACTCACCCTCTTGTCTTTTCAAAACTGTATGACTATCTTTTTTCTGCATAACACAAAAGAAGATATTTTGAAGAATGCTGGTAACTGAAACAGTGGTCCCCATACACTTCTATTGTAGTGGACACCAAACCAACTAGATTGTTAGGTTGGCAACGTTCTTCAAAATATTGTTTTTGTGTCCTGTAGAAAAAAGAATGTTATACAGGTTTGAAATGATGAGAGGGTGCTCTAAATGATGACCATTTTTGGGTGAACTATCCTTTAGAGGTATTTATTTATGTATATTGTTAAAAGATTTAGTGTATCAGTGAATCCCACAATTTGGTTAGATTGTGATTCGTGACTGGCACTACTGGTGTTACAGTTCTGTAGGTGTACCAAGGTGTGTACTTAACTTTGTTGAAGAGGTGGGTTAGAGTAAAGCCCTATTTTACAACCTCACTCCATCTAGCTATACGCCCTAGAGTGGCGGGTCAGCACCAAACCAAATCCGATTTGTCCCAGCCATTAATGTCACGGCCTTTAAGCTACATATCATCACAGAGAGCACGTTTGCTCTATCTGTAATTGAAATAGCTTGGGGAGGAATGCCGAGCTCTGGTTGGCCCCCTGAGCCTGCTTTATCCACTCCACCATCCATCAGTGTTCGGTGTGGCCCCAAGGAGATGATGGTGCAATGCTGTGAGGTTAACAGCGAGATCAACCTGTAAGTCGTGCATGTGCAGCTTTTTTTCTTCACCTCGCCCATGGGCTTGAGGATACGCATATATGATGTAAGAAATATAGGAACAAAAAGTGATGAAAGCTGACAGTTACACATCAGTGCAGTTTTGTATTAAAAAGTATTAAAAAGAGATGGTTGTGTGGCATGTTTAGAGGATTGCTGAAGTTCAGGTGGGGAAGTGATCAGAAGCACCATCTCTCCTTTAGATGTGGAGTTCACAGGTTTGATAACATAGCCCCATTAAATAAAACACTCACAATTACACGCTACTTTGTTACTGCTTTAAAACACTATTAGAAAAGACAATGCTTTTCATGAAAAATTCAAATGAGATATCTCTGCAACCGTCCGACATGTTCCTAATGAAAAGTTCTAGTAGTGAGGGTATCAAAAAAGCAACATTCACTCGAGGTCTGTGGGTCCTCTCTTATATCCAAAGATGCTGCTGTTCCTGCTGTTCAGATCAAAGGCACTTTAAGATTATTTAGCAAGCATTCAAGATGAATTCTGTATTATGTACTTCCGAGTGGAAGAATTAAATAATGAATAGAAAAACTCTATTAGACTCGTTGTAAAGGCTCTGGCACTACAAGAGTAGAGAAATTAACTCATGTGTGCCTTTTAAAGCATGTTCAACTGGCTTCACACACTTGACGTCTGCCAAATTGCCCTTGCCAAAACGTGGAGGACACAGTACGTGCTCTTCTAGTTGATCTTTACTGAATAGGATCTGGAAGGGACATCAGAAGAATTGGGTGATGGCCATGGTAACCCTTCTGAAAGCATAGCACTGGTGCTCAGATTCAGGGGGCATCCTCAAAGTCACCCCCATTCAAGTCCCCCATTCAAAGGGACAAATACACAACACTTTGGCAAGAAGATTTAGCGAGTAATGGACAGAGAACTGTTCTCTTTGTTCTTCCCCCTCTGGAACACATGGGTCCCTATAACGGTAAAGACACAACTTATTGTTGCATACTGCCATAACACGTGTCAATGTCAAGCCACACCTGCATTCTGGAGCATTGTTTCCCCTGCTGCCAAGTGACAGCATCATCGAAAAGTATCAGAGAAACCTCTTATGTAAAGCATGGATAATGAATGAACAAAAAGAAAGTGTGAAAAATAAGTTTTGAAAGAATTTTAAAAGAAATGTCCATAGGGGTGAACTGCAATCCTAAAAATGCATCAAAAGACAAAAATGCATCAGATATGTTGATGGGCGGAGTTGGCTCCCTGTCCCAAAACGCAGCGGTGATGAATTGAAGAGTCCCGCAGAAAAGGCCCACACAAAAATCACACTAGCCTCATTTCGGTGGACTTGCTGAGGTTTGACAAGAGACCGGAATGTCCAGCAAGTGAATAGATGGGTATTTTAATAAGCGTTGGTACCAGCTGAGCTACACAGGGGGCTGGCACCACCAATACAATAAGAACACTGCACTGCGGATGAAAACCAAGTGATCAACGGACTGTTCCACCAGCAACACATTTAAACACGAAATGTGTTCAACGTGCTTCAATTTTACTCTCATAATTACAATGCTTCCTATAAGAATTCATAAGGTTGGCCCAAAATATTGAAAGTATAAATATATTGCAAATGTGAATATCACAATGGTTTGCAATAACCAAAGTATTTATGCTTGAAAAAGTATATTTCAAGTTTTAAAGTTCCTCGCATCTTGTAAGCCGGTTTGGACAAAAGCGTCTGCTTAATGTCTAAATGTTATGTGAATGTAAAATTTTATGTCGATGCACATAGCAGAGAAACTTGCACGTGTGCATGAGGCCATGTGTGTGCTGTGATGCTTGAAAAATGATCAACAGTCAGAGCAAATGTGAAACATGCATGTTTGTTTAATAAGTTTCAGTTTATAAACATATTTTAACATAATTCAAATTGATTTTGCGATCTCAAAGCATTAACATGTTGCATTATTATACATCGCATTATTTAGCAATTTATAGCATTTTTCTTCCATACCCAGCAGCCCTTCACTAAACGTTGGTGCATCTTACTGAAAAGTGATAATTGTCAAGTTAACGCTTACACATCTTTTTAAGTGAAAGCCGGAGAGCAAATGAGACAAATTATCTCCCAGACATTCACAGGAACCATGACAACTGACAAGACAACTGTACATTAGAGTTCCGTGTCTTGTACGAATCTCACGTTTCATGTATTTGATAGCCTCATTACAGCCTCACCTCTAAAATCAATTTGCCTATGTTTGTAGCATCCCTCTCATTACACACCCTATAAGCACGAGGAGCGTGTGAGTGCGGCAAAGCCCACAAAGCCTAACACACCCAGTTTGGAAAGAGATAAATGAAAGCAAGACCAAGAAGAGGACCGCTGTACAAAAGGCATAATAGCATCTCAGTAAACAATTTGAAGATCAAAAAAGGTGAGTTTTGTGATTGGTCATTCATAAAACACTACAGACTGTGACTTAAAACTCCACCTGCCACAGGACCACACTGCTGTGCAGATTAAGGGGCCAGAACGAGGGAGTCCTGTGAGATGATAGTAGCCAGGAGTAGAGGCAGAGCAGCAGATGAGAGGATGGAAAAGTGGGCTTCTATGTAAAGGAGGGGGTCGGGATGAAAAGAAGCACAAGTCAGGAGCACCAACACCACTGGCTTGACCTGGGGATGACTGGAAAAGGCAGGAATCCAATTAAAATCACACCCCATCGGCCCGCCGAGCCACCACCCCCTCACCAGGCTGACGCAACTTCACACTGTTCCTGCTAGATGTGTCATTTTAGAGCAGGTGGAAAGCAGCAGACATTGAGATCATATAGTTCTGGACTGGTTACGCTTTCTGTAAGCAACGTTATCTCAAAACCAAAAAGCCAAATGACAAGTCAGTATGTAGTAAGTGTATGTAAGCACAACAACAAATGTGCTGAATATAGTGCAAGTTATAGCGTAATATACACAAAAATGCAATGTAACCTACGTCATGCATTCTTGTTGCTAGGCAGAAAGCTTTTACGAAACATGGTAGCGAATCAAGGCGATATACTGGCGAGAGGTTGCGTCCCATTCCCTGTAATGCCAACCTTATAAAAAAATCAGCTGAGGGTGTGGTTATCCAGCTATTCATTGTCATCGTCTTTGCAATAATAGTGTACAGAACAAAGTTGGTATATTTTTACCATATAAGAACATCGCTTTGAATGGGTTTAAGCTGGAAGAGATCGAATGTCAGACGAAGTAAGGATTTTGTTGTTCTGCCACCTCGGGAGACCAGTAAGGATTTTTTAAAATAATAGAAAGTACATCTGAAATATGACTACAGATAATACTACCAATTACATTTGGCAAATGGACTGGCAATATGGAGCTTATCTCTGTTAAACTAAAAAAATACATTTGCTTAACAACATTTTCAAAGAAGAGTGCATTATTATTCTTTGTACATGAAAAGACAGAAATAACAACACACAAGGCCACTGCATTTTTAAGCATATTACATGCAATTCCATTACCATATATAGGACACATACACGTTATAACAAATACACTTTACTACACAAGTTCTAAAATGTGAGGCAATCACAAAAAGTGTATCATAGTATAGATAAAGTCCTCATTCTATTTTGTCTTCGATTGCAACCACTAGATTGTTGTCTAGGGTGAAAATATTGAAACAGCACTTCTCTCAGCGGTAATACCGTTCCAAAAAATATATATTTCAATAGAAAGGATAAAAAGGGTTTAAATATGATAAGTAATTATAATTATGTATATATTTATAACCTAAAACAAATTAAATATTATGATAATTATTTCAGCTGTTTCTTAGCTAATTTAATACCAATTAAATTGATTATTTATTGATGTAAGAAAGTTGATATACTTCAAAAAGTCAAAGATAGCTTTGTTCCAATGAATAACAATACTTTATATAGATGTGTTTTTAAAAACATTTTACCTCACACCTTGTACATTTTATGCAAAAATGTATGCATAATAAACATGTAGGCTACTTAAATGTTAAATATAATTTTCTTGTGTAAGGCCAATTGTTTAACTCAGAGTTGATTGTAGAAAAGAAACTGGATTTGTTTCCTTAAAAAACATACACTTTATAAAGCAACACCTTACATTAAGTTCAGTTTACAATAACATTTAGTCACATAATTCTGGCAGTAACAGGCAGTAGAGGTTTCATTTCAGATACATATATTTTCCATATGACCTTCACATGGCTCTTAAAGATTTCTCATATCTTTGGAATTAACATTAAAACTCACGAATTAAATAAACGAAGCTCCACAGGTTTAAAAAAAACAAAAAAAATTCCAGTTAAACCTCTGAACCTAAGAAAAAACAAGGACTGGTATATTGTGTAGTCACTTATATTTCTGCAATTTCTCTCTATAAGTATGTTGTAATGATCGGTGCCTAAGGCACAATTCCTAATAGTCAGTCCTGGGCCTTTAGAATGACTGGTATTATTGTAATAACCAACCAGGGGAGAAATGAGCCATTTAAAGTGTAATGCATCTTGATCATTAGCAGCTTCAGAGCACATGGCGTAATGCCAGGCCAAAAATGCCACCCTATAGTATTGTATATCCCACCACTGCACACCATTACACAAACCAACAAGCTACAGCTAGACTACATCAATATAAAAATGCAGAATACTAGACCATGCATCTACAACACTATATAAAGATTTTTACATTTATACTGGACCACTATCGAAATTAGATGAATATCTTACATTCTTTGCAATGGATTCATTTAAAATGTCTAATCAATTATCGGGGTTATCAATTCAATACCATGGGGACAGTAATATAGGGCCATTAACAACATGCAATAAACATTTGGTAATGCAACTGTAAGAGAGAGTGTACTGAGATAGCTCTGGATGCCAGACAGACAATTGTTATTTAAGGGTTGAAAAGCACAAGCATCTGTTTTGATATTTTCTGTTTAATATCAACCTACTATTTCATTCGTCACCATCAAACATATTTGGTCCAAATACATTGTACCATTTGGTTCTTGACAGGAAAAGTGAGATTACAGACGACTATACTTGAAACAGGATGTATGACCTTTGTCAGCTCTATTAAAAGGCTCACAGAATTTTACAGTCTAACCGAAAATCTGAAAAAGTTTTGAAAGTTTCGAAAAATAAAACTTGCGAATTTCTAGGCAAGCAACTTTACATTTCCGGTGGAAAGCGATGATGCCTTTAAATGCGGAGTGCGATCATAAAATCCGAGGCCCACATCCTTGATTTTTTTCGGCCATGTCATATGGCACGATAGTTACATAGTTAAAAGTCCATATGAACAATCATACCATATCATTCGCATAAAAAACGTTCAGATGACCAAGAATTAAGGCACGAACCGTGATAAAAAAAAGAAGAGTATAGGCCTACACGTGGAACAATTTTCGGCCATAAAATCCTTTCCACAGACACATTTTGAATTCTTATTTTTAATAAATATTTAAATTTAAAACTTTATTGCAAAATTAAACAAACACTGGTCTTAAAAGGCCTAAACCAACAGAATAAATATCCATAGATAAAGAGATACATTTCAAAAGCTTTATATGAGACTCCCGCACGTTTTCTTAAATCACACACGTCTGATCAAAGAGAATAAAGACACTTTAATGAAACTTTGAATGCATAATGAATTGTACAGTATATACGGTACAATTTCAATTAAACAATTTAATTATCGTGATGGGGACTCAAATCTGGAATAGTAAGCTGAATAATTGCTACATAAGTCTCATCACGTATAAAATACACTCATTAAACGAAGAGCGATTTCCCAAAGTGTGAAAAAACATAACATATCATCATCTCGCAATAAAAAGTAAAAGCTTTAAGCACTGATGGGTTGACTTACACATACATTCAAATACATCAATTCAAACGATGTTCTTAAGCCTGGAACTATTCGGTCTATATCTATTGCGTGACAGAAAAATATGATTAAAAGAAACCACTCAAAGGTCTCATGTTTCTTTACAAAAAAAATGCAGCTTATTAATCATCTTTCAAACACTTCAAGGTTCTTTCTAATAAACGTCACAGAAGTCCACGCTCTACTACAGAAACTCGAAATAATGCGCCATTTTTTTATCCTCTGCAGAAATAACTTATTCCCAATACATTTCAATGTATCTACAATCGTTTTGTTTGTAGGTGATTTATCTTTGATAAAGAATAACGTTTAATGTCATAGCCTATTTTGGAGATCATATATTTGTATCAATATTTGGCTCACTGCGGTCCAAGGGTAAGCAGCTATTTACAGTTTAGGAATAGTCACATATATAATTCGTCAGTATAGGAACAGAATGCCTACAACAGATAAAGTACATTTGATTTAGACAAATTGCACTATATAGTCAACCTGTGGGACACCGTTATATGATGAGGAAAACTTTCCATCTCTTGCATCCAGTCGTGCCTTAATACCCCGAATTCACTCGCTTTGCTTTGAGTTATAAGCTTTATAAATCATTGTTACAGTGTTTGGGTGAAAAGGTGTCCACTGCGCTGTGGCATGTATACCAGCCATTTACAATACTTTTTTGGAAAGGTGAGTTGGACGCAAACGTCCTATGGGTGGGTGCAAACGTGTGGCTTGGTTGATTACATTGGTATTGTACAGACTCAGGTCTAAAAGTGCCCCGTTGTAGCAACAGAGGGTCCAAAATTGACTGCGGCCTATGTGCCGGGTAGTCCAGACTGTTTTCAAACGTGTGATGGAAACGGGACCTCATAGTTGACTCGGGTCGTGTCTCAGGGGACAGAGTCTCTTGGGATGGGGCAGTCATCGTTCGCGTCACTGCGTTAGAGACAGTCGTGTCTTGTTGTTCTGCCACCTCAGGAGACCTGGCCTCTACAAGGTGCTCATCTTCTTCCCCGATTTTGGCAATGTAGGCCTTGCAATGCAGTTTCATGTGTTTGCGCAGGGAGCTGGGATGCGTGTAACATTTTTCGCAGCCTCTGACCTTGCACGTGTAGGGTTTATCGCTGGAGTGAACGTGAGAATGCTTCTTCCGGTCACTGCTGTTTGCAAATCTCCGATTGCAGCCCTCAAATTCACATTTAAACGGTTTCTCACCTAAACGGGCAGAGGAGGGGGGAAACGCGAGTTACGGCTGGGATGTACAGTCAACCGTGGCTCATCAGTTGTGAGTGCACGGTGTCATTAAATGTGTTATACAGGATGTTGTAACAAAATTGTGCTGCTCCAGACATTCAACAGTATAAAAGGGCAGGATATAACTGTGCAGAAAACATTGTGCAAGCAATGGAGAAAAATATTTAACCCCCTCTTTTTAATTCTCCTTTTTCTTAAAACAGTGAAAATGTTTTATATCTTTTCATAAAAGTATTTTAATATTTTCATTTTAATAGGTAACCAATTTCAAACAGGCTTGTGTCATAACTTTTTAATCAGCCATATATCCGACAGTTGATAATATAACAAAAAAATAAATATAAGAATTTATAGTTAAATAGCATAGATTTTAATCCAAAGTAAACAGCTGATTTACCTATAAGGTTTCATGAATTGTAAGGATTTCATTTTGTAGTTTCTACTTAGAGCAAAGTACCCAAAATATTTAAATGGTAGGCTATATTAATTCAATCTATGTGCGTCATGGAAACAAAAAAAAAAATTTAAATTTTAATTTTAAGATAAAATGTTGTTAATATCAAAATATTTATACATATATCGATAACTGGTGTTATTTAAAATGTTGTTCAGAATATTCCACGTAGTGTACAAGATAAAGTATATGACATATGACATATTTGTCATTGATATGTCTACTCTAAGGATGAACGTGACGTCAGATTTAGTTAATTCAAAGCTTGGTGTGCGTGCACAGCTCGAGCACACTATCATAGTAAAGACTTCAGCTGCGCCTTGCGTAAACGCTACGTCACAGCTCTCCGGTGCCTCACAATTTATTTATTTATTTTCGCTGCATGAATGAGAGGCACCCAAACAACTGGCCTGTGGATTTATTTCACCAGAACAAAAGTCTATTGCAGCATAACGCTGAAAACTAAAAACATAATTTCGCCAATATAGCACCAGAAGTTAGAAGAAACAAAACAATGCGTTTAATTTATTAAAAGGGTTATTAGTGTTTTGCTAATTAAAGTCTAGCATAGACTAATTTGACTGAAAGACAATGGACTATGCTACAAATTTTACAATGCTGGACATGCCGAAACGTTTTAAACACGTGAATTCCTGTGTGATACAAATATTAGAAATATTATATACCTGTACAGAAATGAAATGGCGTAATGACTACGATTTATGGAGTTCCGTCTTAGCTTGACGAATTATGTTAGTAAAAATGTCCATCTTAATTATGTAACGTTAAATGCTGTCTTTAATAATAATAATCATGATAAAGTTATTGAATTTCTATTTTTAACTAACCTGTATGCGTTCTCTTGTGTATCTTGAGGTTTTCGGATCTGGCGAAAACTTTTTCACATCCATGAAAAGGACAGGGAAAGGGTTTTTCTCCTGTGTGGACCCTGACGTGGTTGACGAGCTTGTATTTGGCTTTGAACGGCTTGCTGTCCCTTGGGCAATTCTCCCAATAGCAAACGTAGTCAGAGTGCTCGGGTCCTCCGACATGCTCAACCGTCACATGGGTGACAAGTTCATACATGGTCCCAAAATTCCTGGCGCAGGGCGGTTTGCCCGTGCCCTCTTGGCCGTCAGTCCACTTGCAGACAAGTTCGTGCTTCACGTTCTGCCGGGAGCACCTGAGAAAGGCATCACCCCCGCTTCGCTGCATGGCCATATTCAGAGGCTTATAGAACTCCAAAAACTGGTTAACTAACTGCTGACTGTTGGCCCTGGGGCAATTGAGCGACTGCCCGTATGGGTGCGTTCGTGAGAGAATATCTCCTGGAAGACCCAACATCATTTGGCCGCTGAGATCTCGAGTTGCGTCTGTAGAGCCATGGGCCTGCTCTTGATAGCTGGTGAAGAACGCGTGGCTCCTACCATCCCTATAGCCGTGGAGGTCACGGTACCTTCCAATAGTGCCATGTTGGTTGGGTCTCGAAGCCAGCTGATCAGTAACTGGTGCCATGCCTGATCCTGACAGATTTGTCCCAATGATAATGCCCCTAGGACTGTGTTCTAAGCGGTGACTGGTGTATCCAGGGTCTGGAAAATGGGTAACCGAGTGGTCAACATATGCACTGGCCCTCGTCTCGTGGTAGTCTCGAAAATTTTGCGAGGGGCAGAGTTTAAAGGAACTGCCCGTGGGGTGCCCCGTGTGCTCCTCTGCCAAAGGTGGCAGCACCACGCTGGGTTCAGTATTGCTCTCCCCAGGGTTGACGCAAGAAAGAGGGTAGCCACTAAACCGCGACAGGCTTGTCATGTTTTGTTGCAAGTTTGGCTGAGGGTCGGGCAAATCAACCAACCTTAACGTTCAAGATTTACCTACAGACCTCTTACCCATTTTCTCTGCCGTATCATCTGCATGTGCAGTTATTGCTTGAAAATCGCTCAGACGCAGAAGTCGGACCCGTTAAAATTGGTGTGAGTTCCATGCCGTTCACTTTGCCCTCTTGATTTGTGGCAATAACCGTGGTAGTAAAATGCTCCGAACCAGGCCATACTGCAATATAAAAGCACAGCAGGCAAACCTGCTTTTAAAAAACGGTGCTTTGGGATTGGTCGGATTGCGCGATGATTGACAGTCGCTGGATTTGTTTTAAAAGGGACACGCAGGCGTTCACCACACGACTCCGTTTTCAAATATCTCAGTGAAAATTCTTTGATATGTGCCGCTCACGCACTGCCAGATATTGGTTGTTCTGTGACTGAAATGCACCAGAGTGCAGAATGCAATATCGTTGTCTAAAACATCGAAATGTTTGCATTTTATCGCCTATGTGAACCATTAGAACGCCTGTGCCTTGAAAGCTAAGCAACAGATATATTTCACATCGAACAGAATCGACCATATTAAACCTCGAATAGAAATAACCAAAGCAAAATTCACCAAGAAATCAAAATTCCTTTTTGGCCAAGTAAACTTTTAAAGTACATGCAATAACACATTCGTTGCATTAATATTTTCTTGATGGTATGCAATGAAAAATACTGCGAGAATATCCTGAATATACGATTTTATTTATTTTGGGACATTTTATTTAACCAAAACATACAGACAACTAGTGACTGTAAATTTAAATATAAGAAATGTCAAGTGAATTCGGTGCACCTTAATTCAGCATAAAGTAAACATTTTATCTTACATAAAAATATAAAAGTGTCATGATGCTTGACATCTCATACAGAATTGAGGAAAATTTACTAATACTTTTATTGAGGAAATCATTTACTTTTATTTCAGTAAAAGCCCAAATATTAGATATTAGACAATTAAAGACATGCACACTTGCGTTTGCAGATGTAAAAAACAGAATCCATGTAGGGCAGTGAATTGATTTGTTGCTAATAGTACAGTAGATTATTGTACAGATAAATATTGTATAGGATTGTGTAGAAAATACATTTTCGGTTTTTGTGCGAGTGTGTGACGGAGGTAGACTTCTGTATGCAATTTATTGTCGGATACGTTATTCTGAAGTTGACAAAATTTTTGACAAAACTGACAAATTTGTTAACAGTGTAATCAAACCTATTGACAAAAGAGTGAAATCCTTACAGTTTTGAACCCAGTAAAATAGAAGTGTAAATAACAACTTAAAATATTATTGTATTAAAATACAAAACACAATTCCAGTGAGATCTAGCCAATTAAGAAACAATTTGGTTGTTCTATTTACATTTCATTAAATGCTTAAATTTAAATTTATAATTATTCTGAAAGCTGTCTCCCCTTATTTCAGTGGGCACAAGCTTGGGTTATTTACTTACAATTCTTCCCACACATTAAATTCTTGGAAAGTGTAAACATTACAAGAGAGCTATATTTACTTAGAGTACAGTTACTGTTTTTACAACAGTCCTAATAAAAATAAATTTACAGAATTAAATAAAAGATAATACAACATCCGAAAAACAAAAGACCACTGTTCTGTTTCTAATGTAGCAGCAAAAATATTAAAAAAAAAATTGTCCTTGATATCTACCACTGTTAAATGGCTTTCAAAAAAACAAATTAGAAAAAGAAATTAAGAGTTTTCTCCCACTACACACAAGTCTTCCTCATTAGTTGGTATTTCTGTTTTATTTTTATATTCAGAGAGAGAGAGAGAGAGAGAGAGAGAGAGAGAGAGAGAGAGAGAGAGAGAGAGAGAGAGAGAGAGAGAGAGAGAGAGAGAGAGAGAACATTAATTCCTACATGGACATTATTAGGCTTTTTAAAAGTTTTTAAGTTTTAATCCATACAGGTGTGTATAGGCTAATGGCAGTAAGGACACATAGGCCCAGTGTTAACAAGGGTCACTGAGAGGTCTTTGCTGCTGATTTGACCCACCATGACCATAAACAATGTACAAACTACATGTAGTCATGAAAAAACTATATTCAATTAATATGCATTTTATACATAAAGGTAACTGTGGTAACTCTCTTGGAGCTATCAATCCAAGAGAGCATTTATTTAAGTGTGAGAGTTAATATTATGAAATATGCATTTAAAATGATTTATGATCACTTACATATTCGGCTTACTAAACGTAAACTCAATGAAAAATATTTTCCCAGTATGTTTCTAAAAGGTAATCTATCTTTAGGGTTAACAACTAACTACAGAATAAGTTTTACTCTTTGCAAATAACTTAATAGGTTCTTCAATGTCTTTATATAGGTAAAAAAAAGATTCGCAGGGTATAGACGGTGTTTTTCTTTGCTCGTTACGCTAGTCTATTCTGCTAACAGTCGATTTTATTTTCTAATAAGCTGCATATGGTTTAATGGCTGGGCAAATTTAATTTCCAGTCATTTAAACCAAGATAATACATTTTGTAGACACAAATGTTGATTGAAGGTGTCACAGTTATCGCATTACTCCATACTTATTAAGTGTTTGAGATAAACAGGGCCTCTCTTCAGCAGATCTGCTGATTCGAAACAGGTTTAAGATGGAAGAATTTAAGAGAAGGAAAACACCCAATATAAAGCAGCGAAAAAGGCCACAAGACTGAAAATTACAAGCACAAGAACATAAATTATGCTTATATTAGTTTCAGATTCTCAAAAAATAAAGAATATAAGGAAGTTATTTAGAGTAGGCCTATAATTGCATAATTGTAGTAATGGCAAATGCAGAATAAATTCAATTTTGTGATAGGGTAAATAAAATGCATTTAATATGAGACATTTTAACAGATTGTTAAAATTAAGTTTACAAACATTAAAAAGGTAGGCCTGACGCATTATTTTTTAGAAACATTTGGATTATTTATATAATCGACAAGTACAGCTACAGCTAGAATATGCAGTTGGTTCAATTTAAGCAAAAATGTTTGACAAAACTTTATTTGTCCAGGTCCAATATAAAACAGCATATAAAGACCCTAAAAGTCCCGTGGCATCATTTGCCCTTTGTCGCTCTGTTCTGAAATAGAAAGTAGAACTGAACAATTCAGCATAGTGGAAGCATGAAACGTATGTTCAAAGCCACGCCTTGACAGTGAATATGTGTAGCGTAATACATAAAGCGCGCCCTCATTTGCATATACAAGGTATACATCTAGAAAGGGTAGAAAACGCAACTGCCTGTATACTACGAAAGCTTTAAAAATCGTCAGTATGGTACAGCTACTCACACATGTTCTTGTGTAAGAGGAAGAGAGAAAGAGAAAAAAAGGGAGCAGAAAGGAGGGGGAGACAGAGTTTGCGAAAGATGGTGGGAAATGGATATCTATATTGCTAAAAGTCCTCATTAAAATGTATCTTTAAAAAAACGCATTAAGGACTTTTTTGTAAAATGATGTGGGGAGAAAAAGTAAGCTATGCTTAAAAACATAAACGAGGTTAAAAACATTGAATAGTTACTATTTAACATTACTATTAGTTTCTTAATACTTGAACTGTTTAAAACGATTTTATGATTATATATAGAAATGTCTTGGTTACACGATTTAGTTTATAACTCAAAACATGTAACTCACTAAAATATATTTAATAATGAATACACTAAAAAGTTCTAATAAATAAATCGAAAAAAACTCACCTCAAAAACTATTAGATTATGGCCCTATGCTTGAGAAATTGAAAGCGTGAAGCCGACGACTAGAGCAGAATGAGTGGCTGTTTTAAAGTTTTTTGTTTTTTAATCTCTAAAAAGGGAGCTCCTTTCGAGAAGAGTTTGAGGGGGAGAGGGAAACGTGAAATGGCATGGAGGTATAAAAAGCGCTGCTTGTAGCACTCAACGCGTCTATGAACTTGATAAGATTGTATGTGTCTTGCAGCGAGTCACCAGCAACCCTGAGAAACTTCGACAAAAGCAAGAACTTATAGCGACGTGAAAAAAAATCGGCATTTCTTTTATTCTTGTGTAGCCATCGACTGCTCCAAGGGTGCTCAATGTGT
Organism: Triplophysa dalaica; assembly: GCF_015846415.1. Taxonomy (NCBI): domain Eukaryota; kingdom Metazoa; phylum Chordata; class Actinopteri; order Cypriniformes; family Nemacheilidae; genus Triplophysa; species Triplophysa dalaica. Next base: position 11,608,707 of record NC_079557.1, read on the forward strand.
TGCGCACTTTCGAGCGGCGTCCAGAGAAATCTCGCTTACTGAAAATAAATAACTTACAGATAGATCCATAACTGTACCTGATAAGTATATACAAAATAAAGGATCTGATAACACGGATAACCGAGATAACATAAAACCCAAAAGCTTATTCTTAAATAACGATTTTTTTCTTTTATGATTTAATATTTTAACGAGGCTTTGTAAAAGTAAGTTTTTTAAGGCTAGCTGTCAAACAGCTGAAAAGTGTATGTACCCTAACTTTGGGAACAGCTGACGTGCTAAGCAAGGGAAATAAACAAGCCTGAAAACTGAACCGAAATAAAGCTCCGTTGCTTTACCTGAAAATAATGCCAACACCGACCAATCAAATCTATTCACTAAAACGAACTGCCATTTTCAATACCAAAGCTTGCCAATCAGCGAACATGTAGCCAATTACCGTCCTTCTTGACTGTCACGTGACCAAAAAGGAGCTGCGTTTTCATTGGTCAGCGTAGAGCTGCCTCCCGAGCTCATTTATGTGCAAGGAGTGAGTGATTGACTTTATCAGTCCAAGGACATCATTCGTCTGGAAAGGGGGGGAAGTTTGATCCTCTTTCTCACGGATCCCAGTTACGGGAGTTTTTCTCCCGTTTACAGACACCGGGAGTATTATTTCGTTTTTTGACTTTATTCGATCTTGAGTGAAATTGTACTGCGTTTATAGCCTGCCTACTACACTCCACTAAGCTGGGGTTTCTCGTATTTTGTTTTCGTTTTCCTTTTTACTTACTTTTCTCGAGTAAGCCCAATGACTATGCTTCTTGATAGCGCTCCTCAGTTCCCGTCACTCGGAGTAGGGGGATTCGGAACGCCGAGGCACCATGAGTTGGGAAACCGAGACCCGGGACTGGGGCTTAGTCCCTTTGCAGATTCATCGCACTCGGCAGCTTTCAAGATCAGTCCCGTTACTCATGATATCGCCTCCAGTCAAACATCGGCTTTCACCCCGCAAGCTACTGGATACGCTGCTGCGCTTGGACACCACCACGGAGGGCAAGTTGGTTCTTACGCTGGTGGATCATTCAATTCGACTAGGGACTTTCTCTTTAGAAATAGGTGCGCTGGCATCGGAGAGACAGCACCCCCGAGTGCCCAACATGGAATCTTTGCCGCCTCTGCTGGGAGTCTACACGGGCCCCCTGGAATTTCGGACAACCCGGGACATCTGTTGTTTCCTGGACTTCACGATCAGAGCGTAAGCCACACTTCACCAGGAGGACATGTCGTAAACAGCCAAATGCACCTGGGTTTACGCGGGGACATTTTTGGCCGTCCGGATCCGTACCGACCTGTGGCGAGCCCTCGTACGGATCCTTACGGCACCGCTCAGCTCCACAACTACAACCACCCCATCAATATGAACATGGGGATGAACGTCCCCACACATCACGGTCCGGGGGCCTTCTTTAGATACATGCGGCAGCCTATTAAGCAAGAATTGTCTTGTAAGTGGATAGATGAGAATCAGATGAACAGACCCAAAAAGACTTGTGACAGAACTTTTAGCACAATGCATGAAATGGTAACACACGTTTCAATGGAACACGTTGGCGGCCCAGAGCAGAGTAGCCATACTTGCTTTTGGGAGGATTGTCCGAGAGAAGGAAAATCCTTTAAGGCCAAATACAAACTCGTGAACCACATCCGAGTGCACACGGGAGAGAAACCGTTCCCTTGTCCCTTTCCAGGTTGTGGAAAAATCTTTGCAAGATCTGAAAATCTGAAAATTCACAAGAGAACTCACACAGGTAAGCCGTATTCTCGTTCTAAAATACACAAACCAATTTAAAGAAATTACATGCACTTAATAAATGCAGTGCAATGAACTTGAAATATAAATTTGCGTTTAGATTGATTTTGTAGTCACGCTAATTTTCAATTTAGAGTTAACGAAACTTGTTTATAGATTAATTTCTTGATTATTATGTTATGGGATTTTTACGTGCTACTTGGTTTACCTTTATAGGCCTACACAACGAGTTCAAAATAAATGTTTTCTTAAATTTGTTCTGTTGAGCAAAATAATATTTTGACAAAATGCATTGCAAAAGATGAAAATGTCAACATTCAAACTGCATGCTTGATTGCACAGAGAAATTATGAATGGACCGTCCTATTGGATTTGTAAAGCCTGTGGCCTATAGTTAGTAATAGCATGCGTTGTGCAAATGCATGCAGTAAATGCATGAATAAAATGTTAAACAAATGGCCCGGTAAAGTGTGAAGTGGTCAATGTCCATTTAGTGTGGTTGATGGATTTGTGTGTCAATTCCTGACCCCATTTGTGATTTAAATGTAATGTAAAGCAAGCCGTTTAAACCAGCTATGGGTACGCTTGGCAGACAGGAAACGTGCACGAATTGTTTAGCCATTCCAATTTACATGACCATTCATTCAGTTTAAGTTCACTTAAACAAAATAAAAAACTGCACAAGGCTACTTGGGGGAAACATATTGCTATAGTACCAATAATTCGGGGAGTAATGTGTGCGTGTGTGTGTAACCGAGCATTTGATGTAAGTGCAGCATGACCTATATTTTCGAATGCCACAACTGAAAGTTATGCTGAATATTCGCGCTTCCAAAAAGTTATTTTTCTAAAATCTCGGCGTTTTCTCTCATTTGCAGGTGAGAAGCCGTTCAAATGCGAGTTCGACGGCTGCGACAGGCGCTTTGCAAACAGCAGCGACAGGAAAAAGCACATGCACGTGCACACATCTGACAAGCCATATATCTGCAAAGTGTGTGACAAGTCCTACACACATCCCAGCTCTCTCAGGAAACACATGAAGGTAAGGAAAAGTTTGTTATAAATGTTTTGCAAATATTCAGCCTACAATCTGCATTATTTACCAATTAGCATTGCAAACATTATTTAGGTTTAATAATGTTTACATAATTAACATGGTACAAGCCTTTATATAAGTGTATTGAGTTATGCAGAGCATAGAGTTAAATACAATTTAAGGAGGCTTGAGTGTGTTTTTTTGTTTTTAAATCGCAAATGCACCACAGGAATCAGGAAATGTGTATTCCCAGACATGCATGATTAAACTTAAAGCTTCAAGTGTAAAGTCGTGTTATTACCTTCATGTCATACATCTATGAACGTTATAATTTAAGGTACACGATTCACAAGGATCAGAGTCATCTCCGGCTGCGAGCTCTGGATACGAGTCGTCAACGCCGCCAGTTCTAGTTTCTGCGAACACTGAAGATCCGACAAAAACACCCACGTCTGGTGTGCAAAATACGTCTGCACACAGCGATGGACTACCACCAAATTTTAATGAATGGTACGTTTGAAGCTCCAAGCAGACTCCAATGAGGACCAAAAGGTTGAAGTAACCTTTAAAAAAAACTATTTACTCTGTGGCGTACAAAATGGCATTGCAACAACGGGAAGAGATGAGAGTTCGCCAACAGGCCTCGACCATTCTCAGGATTCGAAATTTGACTTTATTCCGAGTTCGAAGAAAACTAGCAAGGCATAAAATAACAAAATAACACTTTCTAAGAATAAATGATTTTCCTTTATAGTTTTCAGATTTCAGATGATTATTTTATTTTTCATTTTATGTATTTTCTGAAAAAAAATATTTAAAAATAATGGATAAAGGAATACTATTTCACGGTGTTTTATATTGAGGTGACACTCACATCACCTTTGATTGATTGTTAAAACTTCAGACAGTCTTAATAAACGTGCCAAAGTCTTTGTCTTGAACTTGAACAAAAAATAAATCAGAAATAAGTATATAGCCTACTCGTGAATGTATTTCATTGTTTGATGGAGTCAAATCTGTTGTCCAGTCTTTTTTCAGGTGGAGAAATGTGGTATTAGGTTACGATTGTTACCTTTGAATATAACGTTGCCTTTGTTAATAACAATGTAAATACATATCCATGATGCCATATTTATCCATTTGTAATTTAATTATCGGCAAAAGAGCCGAATTTTAAATGATATTTATGGAAATGTTTTCTAACAAGACTGTACAGTTTTGAGTTGATAACCAGTTTTAACGATTTAAAGGGAGTCAGCTCTAAAGTTCCCACGATACGATTGTACCTTTTTTAACCAATATATGTGTCTTATCTGGGTCGTAAAGTATTAATTATATTAATATCATGACATGATATGATCTATAGGTTCAAGAATACATTTTCGTCTAAGATGATCAGTATAAACAGAAAAGGAAAAACATTGGGGTTATTTTTTTAAACCATTTATGAATCAGCCATATAAGGAGAAATACGTTACTGGTTCTTAGCAAAATTGCCTTCTTTGTTTTTTTCCTCTCTCTTTTCTTGTACTCAGTAAGACTACATTTCTATGATTAAAACCCAATAAGATAAAAAGTGTATGCCCACTTCATCTACACCTTACATTAAAAACAGATACATGCAATGGCATAATCTTAATTCCTGAATTTTGGACGTTGTTAAAGACATTATATTCTTGGGTTTAAGGTACAACCATTTAAATCAGTATAGTATTCCATTCTTGATGGTTCCAGAACTGTCTTTGTGGATGCAAGTCTGTGTTAAATGTGTCAAAGAGGAGCAATGATGTGTCACAACAGTAAACTCGAAATAAAACTTTTTGTCAGTCAGTTTGCATTGTTTTAAATGTTGTTCTTCGGTGAATATAGCGTGCTGTTTGTTATGAGTAATGTGGTATAACATATAGAATAATTTGATTACACATGTGCTTGTTTTATGTGAATAACTCTCCAAATGTTGAACTGTATGTCTGGATGAAATTTAGTATTAAGAGTACTAGAAGTTTTCATGAGGAGAGAAATGTGTTCAGTAACACATTTACAGCATTGCATTGGTACATATTTTTTAAGAATGTAAAAATATGCATATAAATATATTGTGAACATGATTTCAAACCACCAGCACTACTTTTGAAAACAAACGTAAGAATTCTGTACCTCTTTAAGTAATGGTGATAGATCAAAACATTTATTTAAATAATTTAATAAATATATGTTTTATAAACTATTTTCTATACATTAAGTTCAAAGAAATAAAGATTTATTTCATTCACCCTCAATGTATCTTTACCCATGATCTTACAAACATATATGTACTAGTGGAACCTGAATGTGATTTTGTAACATTTTCTGGAGGAAATGGGTCATGCAAGTTATTGCTGAAAAGCAAATGTTCCACTGATGAACTGTGTCACTGTGCCAATTTGAGGCCAACAATGTTACTTCAACGTACCTATTCGAAATCCAGCAAAATCTTGTTCTTTTTTTTTGAAGTGGGTTTATTGCTTGTTGGTAGTTTGTTTGACAGACTATTTATGACAAAATGTGAAAATAAGTTTTGAACTGGAATTAAAAGAAATCCTGAAATGACACAAATGAGAACCTCAGTTCTTTTATTCATTTTTCTGATACATTTCTGTCTCTAACCGTGAACTTATGGTCTGCCCGTTCTCCAAAGGCAGCACCACACTTGAACTTGACAGTAACATGCCGCCATTTTAGCAGTATGTTCCTTTAAGAGACGAAAAAGTTGTGTAGTTTGTGTAGCTTTTACAGTCGTTTTCAAACGATTGAGTATCCGAGGAAGTTCATTCCGAAAAAAAACTCACCAAACGGCAGATGTTATTGTTTAAAAAAAGGTTTAGCAATTTTATTTTTGTAATTTTTTAAATGATGAAAATCTGAAACGAACATGACATACAGTTTTACCGAAATATACATTTATAAGATAAGAAAGTCTGAAGAGCCGTTAAATATCTTTGTCAGCCATTGACAATAATAACAATAAAAGGAAATAAAACAATACAATTATTAAAAATAATAATAAAAAAGTAAATATTTGGAGCTAAATTATAGTAAACGGAGCTAAATATTTGGAGCTAAATTACAACAAACAAAAATATAGCCTATAAGCATGAAGTTAGTTTTCGCATTTGTAAGGGTTCTATATGCATCAATTATTTTGGGGGACCTGATAGGCTTTTTTCCTCTCCCTTCATTACCCTAGACTCCACCCAAACCACCCCCATCTTCAAATACAAACACTTTTACAAATTCATCTACGCTGCATTTTGTTATTTTATGCGCAAGCGCAGTTTTTCCAACACTTTTCTCCTCCAGCCTTTCTGACATACTTCGTGACGTCACAACATGGCGCTGGCTGTTTTGCTGAGGCACACTGAAGAATACTGAGTGTGTTCGTTCTTATTTTTGGTTTAAAACAGCTGCGAAGGAGTAAAAGTATCCTATCAATAGGCTTATATAATAGAAGTTTGATTCTCGTACCACCACTTAAATAAAATCGTTTTCTAATACAGTCAGGAATTCGTCACTGGCTTTCATTTTATAAATAAGGCTAATATATCTAAAATACATTCTGGCTTTTCTAAACATTTACAAAACACTATAGTTTTGTTTTTTCTATAAATAAATCCGATTAGTAAAAAAACGCAACTTTTTAGTTATGAAATTAAAAACCATAACTTTGCCGTAAAAACAATACAAACTACATGGAGTTATTGGATATAATAAGTCTTCTGACCAGTACAACTATAGGGTCGTTAGGGTCTAACTATTCCTCCCTGAAGCCCCGCAATATAGCTTGGCTAAGCGGGGTGGCACTAAGAGGATAAACCGACATGAGCAGGTTTCAAACGCTTTTTGTCACGCAACAGAGTACGTGATCTTAGTAGACTCGGGAGCTAAATTACATTGACTTTTTTGTAGTCATCAAGACACGTCTCACGAGTTATTTAATAACTCGCCATTCATGCACTTTTAACCCTTACATATGTTTGTAAACATTGCAAACAACTAAATATACCCATGCACTGTGGTACATCTTATTATGCTAGTAGTGTTATGCAGACAAGAATAGGCTTTCCATGCATCAAACAAATTGTAACAACCCACGGGGGATCTTGGGTTTTACAGCGTTGTAAAATACCAAAAGGTAAACAAGCAAGTTTTAATCGATGTTAAAACTACTATATAAATACATTTTCGTTCAATGGTCCTACATATTACAGAGGAACAAGTTGCATCACACACGCAACATAAAAAAACAATTAAAACACATAGCTTACAATTACAATGAGGCATTTAAGGAACAAATAATGTGTAACATGTATTTTTAAAATCCAGATAAGGATACCTTTACATTTTCACGTCCACAAGTTATACACTTAAGCTAAGCGAATTTGGCGGTTTTTTTTAGCTATTTACCATAGGCTACAACGTCATCGTGAAAGTTTGTGACAATTTGCACGTCAATTAACCCTTTTCAGTGAGCTCTACGATTATTCACCTGCAGGAAAGCGATGAATATGCAAAGGTGCTCAACATGACTCTTAATCCAGGATGTGTCCTTTCAAAATCTACTTTGGATGTGTTGCAAGCCTATTGTAATGTTAAAGCAAGGCAAATGGAGCCATCATTTACCTCAATTATTCATTGAATTGAAGAAATTAAATAGATTTACACAAAGCAATAACATTGCGATTATATTCTAATAAATTGAATATTTAGATGTCCAACAAGTGGCAGTTGATTAATTAATTTATTTAGAAATTTGATGCTTCTGTGTTCTTGTTTTTTTAGGTAGTGGATGTTTTAGTTAAGTGTCGGCCTGTTTGCGCCATAATGGTTACCACACAAAATTAAAAGAAATCGATTTGATTTAGAACATTGGATTAATTACTTAAGATGTAGGCCTATTTAATTTTTCTTACAGTGGGAAATAAACAGTATTGTGTCAGCAATTTTTTTGTTGCGCAAAATCGGCAGCTTAAAATACGACTAATTAACTTTCTAATAACAGAAAGCACAGGTCTAAAGAACCATAAAAAACATAATAACCTAATAAAAATAGAGCGTTTATCAAGGTAGGTGGCTATGAAAATGCATAAACATTTTTTTACTAATATACCCACTCGTGGAATTATGTGAGTCAGTGAAGTGAGTCTATACTTCATTGCACAGGGGAAATTTTGATACGTTTTATTACTAAAAAAGACTTATGGGGCTTGTAGAACGAACCTCTGACATTGAAGATGATTAAAGAAAGACAGGTGAGGATTCATTCCCAGAGCCGCGTCCTGTCCAAACACACACACACACGCACAAAAATCACACACTTATGCGCACGTGAAACGAGTGCCCCCTGAATCCATTTGCAACTTAAAAAGAATCAATCTCTCTATGCAGCATTATCCATTCTCTTTTTACTGAAGCATCAAACCTCTTCTTCACAATTTTGAGGTTCAAAAACTTAAAGTTGCATAAGGGAATCAAGGATTAACCAGCAGAGTTTGTTCTTTTTCCTCACCTAGCTTAAATTGGTTAAGCAATCCAAAGTGCTGTTGTCCGACTGTAAAAGTTTGCTAAACTGTAGATTTCACCCCACAGAGTTGTACTTTAAGCACTTAATTTTGTAAAAACATGTTTGTCAAATTATATGTAGGGCAAATTTTCCAAAATCAATTCAAATATGATTGATTCAAATATCCTCATATCATAATATATTTGATGGTTCTATGCTTGAAAAATCAACATTTAAGACAATTGAGATTTTTTATGATTCTGTCTGCATGCCGAAAAAATGTTATCTTCATTTAGTTACACTGAAGCTTTGAATATTTACATATAATAATGTCCACATCACCAATATTAGTCAAATCATGAAAGATTACCAAACAGATTATAGATCAAGAGTATAACATTTTTTCCTCATACAGGCAGACACTACAAGAAAAATATAGACATTGATTTTAAACATTTCTCTTTCTGAGGTCTGAAAGCACAGAGTTGTGGTTTCTCATCATGCTGAGTCACTTACATCCTATTAAAAGAAGACACAGAGTAAAGGCAGATCTCAAGCCTGCCCTGCAAACAAGGGTCAGAGGCTGGCAGGGGGTAAGAGAGCAGGTGCTAGTGGTTGGTGGTAAAGAAGCCTAAATAAATACTGGGACTAAAGCAACAACATACAAAAGGCATAATCATTGGGACAGAAAGTATCACTTCGGCTCCAGCTGACAAGGCCATCATTTTGAGGCTCCTTTTAAAATTATTTGGTCCTTGAAAAGTACAACATGAAATAAAAAATACCATTATTCCCACTGAGGTATATAATTTTATTTGGACGTGTTTTAGATGAAAAATTGAATAATTTTGTGAAAGATTATCAATTCTTTTTTGGACTAAACATTGCTTCTTTGTGCAGCACACATCTCCCTTGCACACACATTTTTGCACCTTTATTAGTCCTGATGATGAGCTTGTTTGGAGTTTTCACCTTATGAGTAACACTGTTGCTTATGCAGGAATGATGTCGTTCGCAAAGTTATTACCCCAAAACAGAGAACTGACATTTGATTTTTGTTCAAAGACAAGAAAAAACATTACAAACATTTGAGTGGGTGAATGGGGTGCAGGTAAAGAGGCTATCAAGGGGGATGGGCAGCCTGCAGGTGCTGTTGGAAATTGCCTGGCTATTGCCAAAGAGACCTCATGCCAGGATAATGCAAGGTCCAAAGGTGCACCAGAGTCAATCCAGTCCCTCATGCTGCTTACCTCTCAGTGCCCGGGGGCCAATCCCCGGTGTAATTGTTTTTCCCCTTCCTTTTGAGGAACATACTACAATGGATTATAACTAACAGCTTTTCTTCTCATTTTATTAATTATAAAAGATTCAATTTAATTATGCCATTTTTGAGTCACGGCCACAAATTTTGAGTACTACACTTATACTAGTATTATACTATGGATATAATAATGCATTGATGTTTCTTGGTATCTAAATGAATGTAAATGCATGTATTTAGAGTTTAAAGAGAGTTTTAAATCCTGCAATTGAATATATTTTTATCATCAAATATATATGCTTAAAGGCTGTCAATTTAAACTTCAATTTTAAGGAGAAATGTTACTTAGTCTTGACTGTGTGTAAATGGACTGATTTTTAAACATAACAAAATTGGTGTGAAACAATTGGTGTTACTATACACTATACAAGCATCATTTAGTTACAGTATAAATAAATAAATCATGCAATGCATTTCATTAAGGTATAGACGTAAAATAAACAAAAACGCTGGCCTGAATCCAAAATTATAAAACGTTTATACCTTAAACAACTGCAACAAAGTATAAACATTCAAACAAAAACCTATTGATCACAGACAAGCCGCATTTCAAAACAAAGCCAAAGCAATATCAACCTATTCTTTTGCCCTGAAAATGTAAATGCCAGAACAGTTTATAATGAAGGTGCAAGAGAGAATTTGTTTTGTGATTGCATTAAATTCCGTTTTAAAGCCTCATGTCAGTGTTTGTCATATGTCACATGCATCCTGGTTGTAATTCTGACGAAAAGTCAGAGCACATTTATCAACACTTCACTTGGCAAACACTTGAGCAACCCACACGAAATTATTGAAAACTTTAATCATGCAGGCTAATACAGGTCAGATTGCTGCAATTTCCTTGTCTCTGAAAACTCAAGTGTTCTGGTGTTCTGATGAGTGAAGGATGGAGTAAAATGTAATCGTTTTAAGCCTCCACACGCGAAGTTTAAAGACATTAAAGTGTTTTAGTTGATCAAAAGGAATGATCATCCTAGCCATGGATTTGATTTTCTTTTTAATGTTATACGCGATATAGCGTTTATCAACATATGCAATCTATCGCATAGTTAAGTAAAAGCATCAAAAGTTACATATTCAACAAAATGACACACGCTCAAAACGGGTGCAGCCCAATTTAAATTGAAGCAGCAAATTCTGCATCAGGACATCAATACGGTATACATGCAGTGTCTTTTTGCGATATAAATAATATATACACATTCGCTAGTTCGATTTGAGTCATTAACCACGAAGTCAATCATGCATAAGATGCAAGATTGCATGGTAAATTAACGGAGAGGCGAAATGAAACAAACCGTTATTCACATAAAAGTGATCCAAGACATCTGTCCAAGTCTCTCAACGTGAAGTACCCCACAAATTGAAAAACTATAATAAACTACCCAAAATGTTGAAAGTTGGGGGTGAAAATTGCCTGATTTCAAATATAATACTTGACCGCACATTTTGAAACCAGGCCGATTGTTCTCTCTTTAAATGCGCTATATCTCCTAAATCACCGAACAGTGTATCCGTGTGAGTTATATTGTTTAATTGTGCCTGTCTGCTGAGTGATTTTGGAACATCATCTAAATAAGGTGAAATGTGGGGCAGTCAGACTCAAGTATAGACTGGTTGTCGGAGTCGGTGAAGTGTAAAATTGCAACACCAGACAGCCAGCATAATAGCTCAGAAGGGGGCTAATGTTCATGCTACATTCACAGAACATTTCTATAATTGCTAAATTAAAACGGGTTGAATGTATACCAAGACATTTTTATGTTCTTTTAATTTATTATTATTTTACAGCCTATTTTATTTGAAATTCCTAATAATTCTGCATGTCTCTTAAAAGGAAATTCGGTTTAAGAGTAATGAGTATGCACGATGAGAATAACATTTGTACTGCTAAGGTCTTCTAGAAATGCATTTATTTATTTTAACATGACCTGTGTACAACAGAGTATTTTATTTTTAAGTGACAACACTGCCCTCTGCTTTAAAAGAAAGTTGTCACGACTTACAACTAAAACTGAACAGATTTTTGTGTCAAATAGCCCTACAAAACATAATGACTTGGGGAATTTCTAAAATACTCACAGGGTCTTTGCATTTTGGGTGGGTCTACCAATGCTTCACATGAAGGGTACATTCATGTTCATATATTCATATACCCTTCACTCATTAGAGGTAAAGCAGAATGAAACACCATCTCTAAAATTATGAATAAAAAAACATCTTGGACAACACCCCAGGCTTTATTTTAATAGCGAGTCATGGACAGTCCAGTAGACATACTACTGTCTGAGCGGAGCGTGCAGACAGACAGACAGAGACCGAACATGTAGATTAAGAGTTAATCCATGTCAATTATTAATCCATGTTTAATTCCAGCTGCCTCCCTCAGAGTGAGACCCTAAAACAGGGTCCACTCTTTAAAACTCATACATCCATGGAGGAGTCAAAAAACCCTGTTAACCAGTACATTCTATATGAATTGAAATATATGAATAACATGTACAGAATAAATTAAAATATTCAAGTCTTCACTACGGAAAACGCCACTTCTGACTGCACTTTTCAATCCTGCATTTGACTACGCAGGAACATTATCTCTCCTGATGGTCTCTTAATACGAACACTAAGTGATAACCAACACCCCCCGAATGCAAGACTACAGGAAAAATGACTATACCCTTTAATAACATACATTAACAGCAGCTGCAGTCAGTGTGGCTTCAGTTATCACTGGTCTGTATGTCACATGCGCTAGGCAACAAGCAGACTCCCACAGGGGATCCAAATGTCATCTCGTCCAAATCACTGTAGTGAACGACAGATTACATATCTACAGCTAGAATATAGAAGTAATACTTCTGTATTCATCCTCGGTTATTCGAAATGGTACTTGGGGAGGCAAGTAAGGAATTCTGAGGTAAAAAAAATCTTTATGTAGTGCTTTAAGATATGATGGAAACTAACATTAGGTTAAATGTGTTACACCCGTGACGGACAAGATTGAAGAATCTGAAACATTAAACCTACTATGACATGGCTGGCGTTTATTGTGCACATCTCAGTCATTCTGACACGCATTCATATCTCGCTATTCCTGCCTGACACATTTTCTTTTCATTTAGCCATTAGACCTGTCATCCCCTTCAATGCATACGCATACTACTACTATTTGGACAGAAAATTGCACCCCAATTAAAAGTAATCAATGGCTGATGAGTAAAAAGCTGTAAAAGGCCATTTCCATGCTTTCATTTATTTATTTATTTTAAATACATTTTTGACCATCAATGTTTCTTCTATACAGGATGGTTTTTGATGGCCAGTGGAGCGGAGGAACAAAAGAAATTGTTGTGCAGGGCCAATAATTATTTAATGAATTTTTTATTTATTTTAATGTCAACTTAATGGCAAGTTGTTGCACCCGGAATGGAAGGGTGGGTGGAAAATTAAAACCATCCACACAAGATCCAGCACTTAATGCCACGCATTATATGAAAACTGCTGTCGAATTTTCACCCTGCTTCCAATACAGGTGTTTCCATCAACACCTGTCACGGCAGAACCACGCCCTCATTAAAAGTCTTGGAATAACTTCCTTCCAAAGTTTGACAGCAAAGCAGGTAGAGTGATTTGATATCGTTTTTATTCATATGAACTGACAGGTTCTCCATGGAGACCTTATTGGGACCTGCAGAAGAGGCAGGGACAGCTGTGTAATTATTGCTCTCACATGGATGGAAAGTAAATAATTAATTGCCTATAGCAGCCATTTACTGGACAAACACAATAAGCTCTATAACAATCCGGTTACAAATCCACTGAAGAAAGATTATTTCTGCACAATAGCTAAAGCAGATAATATTTTGTAGCAAAATTAACCTTAGAAATACTGCTTACTTTATATAATAAAGAAGAATCTAAAACATCTAAACAACAATACAAAAATAATCTATTTAAAACAAAGATACTTTTTTACTCAGCAGTTGCTCTTTCGTAGCTAATTCAATTTAACATGGCTCGGAGATATATTGCTTCTGTATCGGCACTTCTGTTCGATACTTTAAAAAATAATACACAATTGAAGGTTGCTTTACGTACTTATCTTTAAGTGTGTCTTTATCAAATAACGGCAAACCCCAGAGCTGAATTTAAAAATCAGTGTTGAAAAAACTGTTGAACACTGATCTTATGTACTCCATAACAAATTTTTGTTCATTTTAACCAGAAAAGTTTTAAATTGCAGCTTCAAGATATAATTTGGTTTTAGAAGAATTTGCACAGTTTGAGATTTTGTTGAGATTTATTTTAAAATCTAGAGATGTACATAATTTCTGGAGCATGTTTCTTTAAAGTGGAATCCTTAAACTAAAGCAATATGATCTCCATTTAATCTCACTGCTGTGCAGGAGAACAACTTTATATATCAAAATTATCTCATCTGTGATTTATTTTATTTCATACAGGGAACACATATTTCACATTGTACTGTTTTCCTTAGTGATATACTTTGGATCTATTTCAATTAATCTGGCCATTAACAACACTGTGGTGGGGAGAAAGGCCAAAAAAACACTACCTGCTGCCAAGAAGCTCTAAAAAATGAAATATTTATGGCCTCCAAAAACAACATTAAATGTTCCAGTAATAACATTTGGATAAAGATTTCTCTTTCGTAATTTACAGGAGCTTGCTGGCTTACTTTAGATGTGTCTAGAGATTCTGAAAGGTTAATAATACCATATCATCATAGTGAATAAAACCCACTATACCTAGACAATTAACTCTGTAATATTAGACTGCTTATGCCTCTGAAAACAATCTTTAATTATCAATTATAATCTGGTTTAATTGATAATCCCTTCAGTGTAAATATTTGCCTTCTGATCTACCCCACACACTTATGCCTCATGGCATCTGCTCTGAAGACTTTATTGGCACATTCTGAGGACCGGAACTTCGGTTTGCATCTACCTGCTCATTTCAACACTCACCTCAAATTATTTTTTAAAAGCAACACACTGTGTGCATGCCAAATTTGAGAGTGTCTAATAGATTTGGTTGAGTTTAAATCACAGAAGACTGTTTCATGAGCGAATAACAGTGCACCTTGGTATTTGACCCATTCTTGAAAGGGTCCTGGGAAAAGTAGAAAGGCGCATACAGTCGGAGGCTTTTTTTTCTTAACCTTTTCCTGACCACATGTGGAGTTATGAGATATCTAGCAAGCAACAAGAATGAAATACTAGACACAGAGAGCTTGTGATGAATTTATACAGATGCAGTGAGGTTCGAAGGTCTCAAAACAGACATGTACTTGATATGGAAACCAATGACGATTAACCTGAAGTCCATGTCACATGCGGTACCGTCTCGTCTAGTTTGAGTCTATTCACGAATGCGGATGTGAAATGAAGAGTTATGAAGGCTGCCTGACTCTTCGTATAAATTTTTACAATATGAATCATAGAAAAGAGGAAAGCCAGAATGAAGCCCCTTACCCTTAATATAACATCACTCAGGCCAGAGCAGATTGCATTAAAATGCACAAATATGAATGAATACATTAATTATCCAATCGTTAACAGAATTGCCATGAAGTTGGGACTTAACAGCACTTGTCAACACAAATTATTTTATCACACACTCATAAATAAACGTAAAAATAAACACATAGGTGTCAGGTGAATCTCTACCGATGGTTCATTTTTTTTCGTTTACCCTCAGCAAATATTAATCCAGTTTTAGGTTTAGGTGCACCAAATTCTGTCCGATGATTGCAACACGTGTTCAATTCTCCACTCAGCCACGGCTCTGTCTGTCCTGAGCTTCTTTGTTACAGCCCCCGAGTGTGTGCCGTGTGTCCTGCATTTGGTCTTCCGCCTTTACAGGGGCCGCAAAGAACTCTCCAAGTTACCATTCATGCTTCTCATTACTGGGGCATGTTGAGGTTTTATGGAGCCTTGTAAACCCTTGAATAACTGCACTTTAAAATAGATTTTGACACTATTATGTGACTGTGCTTATGGTAAAGCCTTTCATTGCTAGACGGAGGACTCATAATGGCGGACGACAAAAGAGCATGACTTGTTAATTATTTTTAACTGCCGGATAAAATGATTACGAAGTAGGTAAAATGCACAAAGGGCCTGTAACGGGTTAAGACGAAAACATGATGATTGTGAAGCAGCTCCTCATAGCAAGAGAGTAGATGCAAGCAAAGTGTATATAACCAAAATTCTTTGCAACTTTCAAACCATGGAAGTAAAAAATCTAATTAAAGAATGACCATTTTGAATATGAACTGAAAATGAAATCTGGAAATACATTTTGAAAGAATTCGTTTTGTGATTATCTGTCTTATTCTCATACATATCCCCTCGCAGTCTTCTTTGAGGCAGGAGACGTCTGCTGGGCGGCAGAGCGGTCAGAATAGAAGGTGGCAGCCAGTCAAAACACTGCCTGTTATTCCAGCCAGGGCCCAAGTGCCAGTGAAGAGCTTCTTTTCATGCACCCTTAATGTGGTAAAGTGATCTGCCGCACAATAGGGACACTCAAGGAGGCCATCCCCACCAAACAGGCCAAAACAAACAGCTCCCCTAGGCCTGACTGCCTCACCCCGGCCCCTTGAACACATCCCGTCCCCTCACAGGTCTGCTTCAGTGGGCACGCAAACGAAAATACACTGATACAGAAAATACAGATTGACTGATCGACTTGAGCAGAGCTACTTGAAACATACAAAAACACAAATTACAATTTAAAAAACTTAATAATATGTGATGAGCAACAGGCACATAACAGACTGATTGTCAGTAAGAAAAGTAAGTTGAGCTCACACTCTCATTCACCGTCTCAAACTGTATTGGTTTGGAATCTGATATTTCATGTGCAAACTGAATTGCAACTTTCTTCTCTGTGATTGTACTTTCTTCATCTACTTCTAGTCAAATTTGTACTTGTCCAAACATTCACCAGCTTTATCTCAAACCTTTCTTGAAAAGTACTTACAATCCAAAGCCTTTTTAAAGAGATGTAAATACCACACATCCCTTCCAGTTACATTAATATGGCTTTCTGCCATTCCAGAGCTGCATTTGGAGAGGTGTTGGTAGACCAGAAAATGAGCTGTGGCTTTTTGCGTGGAACCTTTTTCAATATTGACCACAGCGAGCATTTACGCAGAGGCCCAGCTGGCTCAGAGACAATTTGGCTGACAATGTCAGAAGAATTAGCACTTGCTTTTACAAGCTCAGCCTCAAATTACTTCACGAGCACTCCGCGCAAGCTTCTGCAAATGAAACGGGGCGAATTCAAAAAGAAACTTTACATCAGGCCATCCCATGTCAGTAATAAGCCCTCTCCTCCGATCCAAAGACATAATCGAGACAATAAAAGGCCAGCCGTTTACCACACAGCAAAGATCATGAGAATTATACAAGCACTACAATTGCTCTTGAACTGAGCTTTTTTCCTAGTGTGTTGTGTGTGTGTGTGCGTTAGCGTTAGCGAGTGAGTGAAAGGCTTTTCTCTCCACTCTTCTTTCTTCGCCCCTTTTCTCCTTCTTGTCTGTTGAAACATGTGGTCAGCTGTTGTGCTTCCATGTGGTCAGATGATCAAAGGAAGAGCGGGATAGTAATTGTCCCCCGCTGAAGCGCAGCTCGGCCTGGGATCAGGGTCCCAGCAGGTGGGGGGACAGCCATGAGAACGGTCGGAGAAGCCGGAGGAACGCGAGAGGCCCTGCCTGGCAGAAATAAAGACTTCCTAAGGGTTCCTCTCTGACAACAGAGCCGCTTGGGGAGAGTGAAAAATGAAGCCTCCGCACATTTAGGGGTTTTTTTTGGAAGGAGGAAAGGGGGCCACTGTGGGGGGATGGTGAAAATGAATGCATAAGAACAAGAGATTATAATATCTGAAGAAAGACAGGAATTCAATTGTGAGCGATTCATGCCTATGATCTTGAATTTTAGCATCTCCCCATTTACGTTTACTGGAGGATACAATCATTTCGCCTACTATCAGATTTGTGCAAAATGGTCACATTCAAATAACAGATTACGGATGGCTCTAAAGGGTTTGAGTATCGAGATGGGGCGAGAGAGAGTCAGAGAGTCAAACAGAGAGAGAGAGACACCACTACTAAGTCAGTGTTTACCTGAAGACCAAAGGGAGCTGTGAAAGCTCACAAGTCATCCTACTTCACATATATGTGGGAGCCCACAAAACACTTTTCACTGCTGTCTGTCATTTTGATTGCCCAGCATGACGCCCTCCACCCTCAGCCCCCCTCACCTCTTCCTCTGACCAGATGGCTTTTTTTTAACAGTCTGTGTCTTGCACCTCCACTCTCTGTGTTTGGGAGGAGAGGGCCAGCGGGGGACAGGGGCTGTGTGGACAAATGGTTTTGAGGTAGCAGAGCAAATAAAACTGATTAAGGGGAACCTTTTCACAGATACCACACAAACTAGTTTGGAGCGTCTCAGCCGAGGACCTGATAAGAACGAAGATCAAACAATCCGACGGAAGTGTTGAGGAATAAGGAACCATCAGGACAAGACAAACTAATATATCAGCAGGGTTCAAATATCATATTTGTGGGTGTATTGAAAGAACAAGAACAAAAACCTTTTTAGCTTCTTTTGTTCCAGGGCAAAGATCATGTGTTCATTTAACATATAGAGTAGCATCTCCAATCATCAGTACAGAGAAGGTGGTTTGATATAGAGAGCACTATTGTTCCAACACTCAACACATTTCATCAAATCCATCCTATCACAGCAGGCCGACTTCTACAAAACCAAGAAAGCCTTCAGTTCTCTCAAAGCGGAGAATTGACAGGAAACTTGATTTCAAAATCATAATGATTTTTGTTGCAACTGAAAGTGAAGACAAAAGCCCGACATACATTAAGAAACATGCCTGATTGAATTGAATGGGGTGAATAGACCTTTCAGTCATCCCTATTGAACAATACAGTACATAACAAACTTAATCAAAGATAAGGGGCGGGGATAGGGATATTTTGCACAGGCCTTCTTGAACTACTGTAATACTAGAGATTTTTACCAGAGGTTGAAGAGTCTATGTAAGGGCTTCATAGATTTCATTGAAAACGTTGATGGATTTATCCAGAGTTCTCTCCTGTCTTTCATGATGGCCAGAGCACTCAACTGGTCATTTTGAAATACAGAGGGGGAAAAAACGTTTCAATGCCATGCCAACACCAGCCGAATCAACTGCTGAACAATGACTCCATACGTACCCATAACTAAATGTCAGAGCAAGAAAGGACTGACATTTGACTTCCCGATGGATGTTATTATGTCACTAGGCAACATAGCATGAACGTCCTGCGCGAATAAAAAGGGCTATTGTCGGACCGCAATCAATATAACAGAGCCTGGTGATTTTGCAAACAATGCACGTGAAAAACAAAAAGGCACATTTTAGATTTTAGAACAAGGTCTGTTGTAGATTTTGACCCAAAAAAATGAGTTCCTCAAAGGTTAACATAGGTATACAGGCTGGTTTAAATATTAGCTTGCGTCCTTTCTATACAATCACAACTACATTAATTGAAACGACAAAAACACACAGTTCACAGCTGAATCATGTGTTGCTAGATCAAGAGACTGTCGCCTTCGGTTGAGATCTGTGACATTGGCCCTTCTCTTCACATCAGCCAAACACAGGTCACAGGCTCCATGTCACATGACACCAGGGCCCCGACCCCTCTGTGATGACATGTTCTTCCAGGGTCACTCGGGTCACTCAATTAGCAAAGGAGACAAAGACCTGGGCGTAGAGGAGGCAGGAGATCATCCGCCCCACCAGCGTCCCATCCAAAGCGCCACAAGCGCGGTGCTCTGCCCATCTGCGTTTGTTCGCCTGGCCAAGCCCCCATTTAGCAGTTCACGAACTGGAGCCATGCCCACTGTTCCTCAATGAGCCGGCAATGACAGCCAAGACCCACTAAAGAGCTGAAGAGTCACTCCTGTGCCACATGGCGAGACCGACAGCGAGACTATGATCTAACATAGACTGGCACTTGCGGACGAGTCAGACCGAGTCTGGTCTTGAATTGACTGGCACACACGGTGGTGTCAGAAAGAGTCTGATCTCAGACAGACTGGCATCTCCAGGCGCACATGCCGGGTGGGGAAATAAAGCTGCTCTTTGGTGTAGTAACAGAACGTGCAGGGAAATGTATGCAAGCATATGTGTTTATGCCGTATAGCTCACGCTGTTACACAAACATCAAACGGCGACACGCTTAGACAACTCATATAGCAAACATGCACGTGCGAGCCCGCCCCCTGACACTAAACGCCCACTTATATACACCCCCACCCCGGTTCTCTTTTCCATCCGTCTTAGAGTATGAGATATAGATTCTCGTCCGGAGGGAATGAGGCGGAGGAGGATTTCAGTTGAGAGTGTGATAGTAGTTGAACATCACAAAATGCATTGAGGTATTTTAGGTGAATCTTTTTCTGACAGAAGCACCTAACAGGGGTTTAAACTGTCCTTTTCTGGCTGATTTGCGATCAGATATGGACATAGACTCCAATAAACGCACACACAAATTACTTCATGTGTGCAACAAACACACACACACACTTGTGTACTTTAATGATGCAGATAACCTGCTGTCAAAACAGATTGTTACTTGTGCTTCACCTTCTTCCTTTCATAAATCTAGAACACGCTTTGAAAAGCTGATAAATAACAATGGTTTCTTAAAGTAGCGTCTTATTGTGCGTGTTGTGGAAGCAGCCCGTGGCAACGGCTGATACGCTCTAAAACGCTATATTAACACCAAAGTGTGAAGTACATGTCCAGGACGTCTTTTTTTCTCCACTACAGCCCCGTTACAAAAGACGAACGCTTCCTCTTCGAAATTTACAAGCACTAAACTACAGTAAGTACAGAACAACAGCTGGCCTTGTCATTTCCATACGAATACAAACCGGCACAGCTGCTCTCTCGCTCTCTAGCCAGCATCTGCCGAGCTGTTTATGAAAATAAAACCCCATAAACTTTCTCATAAAGTCGTCAAGCATCTCTGAATTTACAGCACTGAAAAATTCATTAGACAGCCTTGATTTGATAGTGCGAAGTTTCTAAGCTCATAAATATATTGATGTAGTCTATTCACACAGCGCACCAATTACAGCGAGCAGGAAAATTGTCAAACAATGTTTCGACATGTTTAATAACATCGGGGTATGATTTGTCAAGGCAGCGAATTAAACAGCTGCTAATGAGCAGCAATGAAACTCCGAATCGCCTGGCCCGATGGTAGGACTGAGGACGTTTCGACTATTGTCAACAATTTTGATTTGGGTCCTGACGTGAAGTGACAGAGACTGTGCTAGCTGGATGGCCCTTAGCTAATGGCTCCCTTTTGGCAGCCGTAATTACCCAATGATTAGCTTCAACCACTTCAAACTTTCACACTTCACCTTGTGTTCCCTATTGTCCGCTGCAAGGAGACCAGACCAGTGAAGAGTTTTACTGTGCTGGGCTGTGGGTACAGGGCCAGACTTGTACGAAATGGCACCTCTATTGCGGATTCTACGTGTGTGGATATATTTAGTCAGCGCTAATCTAATTGAGGGTCAATGCTTCCTGTAAGGCAAGGTGTTGACAGACTACATAAACATATTAGTGGACAATGAATCCTCCACCAATGCTATAGAGTTTATTAACGTCCAGACAGTGAAAGAGGTTAGCATGCTGGGTCGATCGATGGCTTTACCTGTCTGTCAAGAAAACAATAGTTCAAGTGGTGTCGCATAAGGACTAAAAAGTTTAAATTCAAGGTTTCACACGTGAAGAATTAAAAAACAAAAATTGTATGACAAACCAAGATAGCAGCTTTAAATGCAGTCCATAGTAATTCATTAAATTTGTTGAAATAAAGAAAGTTCAAAAGAAAAATATGCACGCTAACAGAATATACATCATCACATACGCTTTTTTATTCATATAGCAAAGCCTTTATTCAAAGTGAATTACAATTCAACTTTTCCCTAAACAGACACCCATAAAATGTATACAAAGCTACATTTACAAGTAAGAATAATAGACATTTTATGATATAGCCTGTTATATTTAAACCACACAAAACACAGCTGTGGCCAAATCTGGGTTCTTTAGAGAGAAATTGTTGAAGATGTCTAATGAAATGCTAATGGTCTGTGCCTGTGGGTTTGAAGAGGCTCAGCCATCTTACTACTTCACCACAAATATCTCCGCAATAACCACAGGCGACAGGATTTCGCTTATTCAGTGACTGAGATACGCGTTGTGGATGTGATTAATTTCCATTTAATTAAACTTATTAAGAGCTATTAAAAACCATTGAGATTGCACTGGAATCTGAAGCAACAATTCATTTAAAGAATAATATTATCAAAAAGACTAGTTAGCATTTAGGATGACCCGGAGAGGGCCAATTTTGCATTTCAAAAATATTGCATTCACAAATGTTTTAGTTTTAGTAACAGTTGCATAAAATAAATAAAATAAAATGACACCAATAAAGGCATAACGAACACTAAAATTCAACAAAGCCTCTTTTAGACTAACCACAACTTTACCTTACCAATCCAAATCAATAATTGTTCTCTTGTGAAGGTTTCCACCAGTACTCCTCAATAGAACTAAAAGGATGATGCACACCTTCCTCTGATCAATATTATAGCAGCCAGGAGAAGGGTGAGCACCTGACACACCAGCTTTGTAGCCAGACTGTCTTTATATGTTCTCTAGAGGACACATCAGGCATATTTACCCGAGCCTGCTTTCTAGATGCTCAAGCCACTATATTTCTGCTCTACCCACCTTGACACCACCACCACCCCACATGTATGAAGCAGCATAAGAAATCTTGATTTAATGATTTTCCTTTTTTCCCACTGAACTTAAATGGTGTGCCGTGTGTTCTACTGGATGCCAGGAATTGAAACACTTAAAAAGCCAACAGCGATAAGCCAAGCACAGACACCCCGCAGACAGACCACCTCGCCTTAGAGACACTTAAGCGTCTGTGGCTTTGACAGCATTTTCATCACACTCCACCACCCCCCTTTACCATCTGTGAATGTGCCCGGCTTCATCAAACTCCGCCTGAGAACCCGAAGCCAGGAGACAAACCTCCGCTGACAAAAATTTATGTCGGGAAAAAAAAAGTCGCAAGGCGGTCGGCCCAGGTTAACGTGCACCATCACACAGGTAATGTTTGTCTCTTTTCTCTCATTCAGAGGGAAAGGCCGGCGGTGTAATGTGTGCAGTTACAAGCTGCCCTGGCAGAGATCACTGCTTGCACTTGCATCAATTACAGCGGATGGGCCTGACAACTGTAATTACATACCTCAATACTGATTATGTGCGGTCTGTCATGGAGACCAGCAAGGCACCTATTTTCGTGCACTCGTTTAAGCAGTCAGTTGTCAGGGCAAAGTGGCAAAGCAGGAGCGGCCCTCTTTGAGAGAGAGGAAAGGGGGGGACGCTGTGGCGATGCAATGATGTAAACCCCCTCCTCGTCGCCACGGTCTTGGCAAGATCTCCTGCTGTTCGGGGCAGTAATAGCTACTGCATAAAGAGCCCGTGTTATTATTGTCACAATAGTGAGGGACTGATAGGAAATTGAGGTAGACCTACTCATTGATGCTGTTGTCTTCTCCTACAGCACAAAGCAAGGAGCCATGCACAACCAATTTAACGGGAAGTTGTCAATACGGCTCAACCTAGTATTTTAGACAATATAGAGAGAAAAGAGGCTCAGTGATCCCAATATGGCTACATTACATGTGGAAAGTAAACCAGACCATAGGAAAAAAAACATTTGAGATCAACAGCAGTTGAGATTCTATTGTAGAAAACCACAAAGCCGACGTATTAGCCCAGCGAATCAATTCCCAAGAAAATCAAATATGCCGTTAATATTTAAAACACTGTCTACTCGAGATTCATTTGGCAATGACATGAAGAGGTTGAGACTAGACATGCTACTCTCGCCATTTACAAAACCCCTTCCCAGACATCTACAACCCTTAGTACTCACATTAAAAGCCTATCATGGGCAAGTGGCCAAAACTTCAACAGAAATTTCTAAAGCAAATAACGTGGCGACAATTTCATTTATAATCTGGATCAAATTGACTGTCACTATTGCAAACTATTAAAGTCAGCATGACATTTAAATTTACCACACTGTTAAATTTTTTTTGTAAAATTATAGTGTGTATTTTTTCAATGATTTTTTTGTGCGGTTCTTTGTTTTTGTATCCATGTGCCCTCATAATCTCAAGAAACTTGAGAAACAAAATGAGAATCTTGCCCCTTTATTTAATTTATTTTCTGAATAATGTATGTCTCGGCCTGAGAGCGGGACTATACCAACTGTCCCAATGGACAGGCTTCCAAATTTCAAAACAATCGAATCAATTCCCATTCAATTTTTTCCCCATTCACAACATTGTTATATTCAGATACTACAACCGCATTTTGGTCCAAAACATGACGGATATCTGTTTCATGTTGACTTTACTCAAGGAATTATAAACTAACAATATAGTGTAACGTAATGTAATGATCATAAAAATCTAGTTCTTCTAGAGCTTGGAACAAATTTGAATGAAATCACTGGCCTTCACATGTAATTTTTTTTACACAATATCATGCTGACAAGGTACCTCTCTGTGCAAGAAAATAAACAGGGTCACGCTGGTTAGGCTTACCTGTGGTCCCATGTTAACTCTTTAAATCCATTAGTCCATCAATCTCACGTTTTCCATCCACAGAAACCATAACCCCACTGAAAAAAAACAGAGAAATAAAACATGTTAGAGCTGTTAAGCCAAAGTATTCGTTTGCCCTTTTAGTTTAGAGGTTACGGTGGTTATAAACTGAAGGACCATTTCTGTGGGACATTTGTGAAACAAGCATAATGATGAGGAAAGATGATTTTCAAAACTCCAGAGTTTTACTAAATGTAGAGGTATACACATACTGTACAAGCCTGTGCTAACAAATCTCTCTTCCATCAATTCAGCAGTGTGAGGTAAAGCACCATTTGGACCTTCAATAGCTTATCGATTTCCTCAAATACAAAAGTGGCCTCTCATTTAGCCCAAACTCTCAAGTTTCATTGAACCGCGCGTCTCCGTAAACCTGCAAAGCCATCATCACAAAAGTAATGAAACGGCACACACCAACAAACATTAAAACATCTAAGTGAGAGTGTGCATCGCTATTTGTCCAAAAGCATTGTGAGGATAATGGCATTTAATCCGCACATCAACCCCCAACCAATGTAGCTCCGCACACCCAACCTTACAAAGACTCTTCTCCAATAATAAGCTGTCTAGTCCTTGGCTTCCAGGCCTTTGTCATATTGCCTATCGACATGTTAGATTAAACAAAATTTCACATGTCAATTAAATGAGTGTTGCCTGGGTGATTAGCAGATCCCACTAATTGTCTCCCTCCTCCTACGCCATCATTTTCCACATGGACGAACAGGAAAGAGGGCTTTGTCCAAACGGGCCCCCATCAAACATGTTGAAGATAGGCCTTTACATCCTCCTCCACTCCTGGGGGAGAAGCTGAGGAAGAGAAGGGATGAGATGGGAAAAGGGGGGACTGGTTCACTTTTCAGGGCACCCCGCTCAGTTCAGTGCAGACGACCGATGGGGTGCAGTGAGAACGCAAACAGTGGGTTATAGACGCCCAGCGCCATTCACACACTCCCACACGTGCACCATGGCTGATAATTACCCAACCGGCCCCCGGAGACAAGATGCCCACAAAGCCAGGGCCCCTAACAGTTTTAGACAGGGGCCAAGACACTCCCAAGGTCTTTCACTTGGACATATTCGTATGTCTTTCTTCCTGGACATATGTTTGTTTTCCTTTGCCCTAATGAACATGATCTCTGGATCAGTGTCACGTTTGGTCCGTCACATCTGTGGAATGTTGTTAGAAAGTCTGTTTGGTTGATCAGAGTTTCGGCACAGATAAAAACAATATTTTGTGAATTTTCACCTAGCTTAAATATTAATTATAACTGGGTAATTCTGTATCATATTACATACAGATGTTTAGGAGAAATCTAATTGTCGAAGAAACACTTTTGGAGTTGAGACTCAAATTTCTTCAAAGAACTGTCACGGCCTTTATTTTGCAATTCATCACACAACTGTAAGCTATTGTAATTTTCATGTATACAAACATTTCATCATGTAGACAAGACATTTCATCGGTAGCATGCCCCTGGCCCGAAGTTAACTTCCGGTCCGTGTTTGGCTAGTAGTATAACTATTTATATTTTATTTAATGAATATTCGTATGAATTATTATTCATATTTTATTGTGTAGTAATTGAATGAAAATAAACTTATAATAAAAAATAAATAAATTTGTTGAACTTTTTCTTTAATATATTTTTTAAATGAACAGTTGGTTGAATGGGTCATGTAACTTTGTCACATTTAAGTTTAGCCAAGTAAGTTTTCTTCTATTGGTAACCTAAAATAATACAAGACATACATTTAACATTTCTTTGTAGCTAATATAATTTACTTTATGCTGGTTATCAGAAATAACTTCAGGTACTATGTTCTTTGCTGATGTGTACCTGATGTTAAGTTTGCCCACAAAAGCGTGCATATGCAGTAACGTTTGTTTATGCTGTTACTTTGAAACCGTCTATAACTGAATGAAAAGGAATGATATAAATTACTGTCCTATAAAATACACCATAATAAAGAAGGCAAGAAGCAACCATCTCCAGTGTTTCCAAGAAAGAGATTAGAAAAATTATGTGCTGGATTGATTTATAGAAAAAAATTGCTGTGGAGCATGTAAACAAACTCTTATGGAGCATCTCAGATATGAGTGAGCATGCATATATCATTTTAATAATAATACTAATCGTTTTGCAATTTTATTTGCTGTACATAAATTACATACTGCTCCTTAAAAACAAATTGTTCAGACGCACATGAACTTGAACTGTTGGTGGGAAAATTGAGGAATTCTGAAACCAAAGCTAGGATTTCTTTCTTCACAATGTGCTCACACTTTGAAACCCACGGTCATGTTCTTTAAGTTATTTCGGGGTCCGTCTGGTTCAAAGAGGGCACAGCCTGTCTGCACTTAGTCCAGCGCGCACAATGGAAATGTCCTATTGAATCCAAATTTGCTGGAGGTTTCCTTTAAGAGAATCACAGAGAATGGCTGTATGGTGTGTTGTTTTTGTGCTGAGGCAGCAGACCAGAGAAGCGCTACATAGGGCTAAGAATAGATGAGGGGAATCTCTTCCTTCTTATGTGAATCCGTCTCACACACTTAACGTGGGCATGTGTGTGACATTCGTCTTCTCTCTAAATTAATTCACTCTCGCTTGCTCTCCCTCCACACTGTATTTTCCCAGAGGCTTGTATTATGAATCTGTATTATCTGTATTACGAGTGTGTGTGTGTGTGTGTATAAGAGAGAGTGCCAGGTTGTGTCATATTTGTCATTTATTCATAATTTTTCTTTTGCTTGTCAGAAAAGTAAAACTGTAACTAACCAAGATTCAAGATTTTATCTGTCACACAGTTCTAAATATATGGCCAACTTTATAGACTATGCAGAATAATGAAAACAATAAAACAAAGCTAAAGTATAGATAAAACAAAATGTATAAAAAATATTTAAATCTGTCGGTCAGTGGACTGTGTGCCAACTTATAGTGCAGTAGCATTTCCGGCGACCTGAGTTCGATCCCCGGCTTGTGGTCCTTTCCCGGCTACCGATTCCCTTTCTCTCATCCCATAATTTTCTGTCTCACTCTCTACTGTCCTATCTATACAAAGACGTAAAGAAAATAAAAACTAAATGAATCTAAAGTGAATTTCTAAAACTAAAAAATATATGGAGTTTAAGGATATGAAATGTTAAACGCAGTCATTAAAGAAGTGTGCACACAGCTGTGAACAAGTGGGGTAAGGCAGTGGGCAGGGATTTTGGAGGAGGATTACGTTTCTATGGCAACACTGAAGTTCAAGTCCCACCAGGCCGAGCCCTATAAGCAGCAGGGCTCTGAAGGATCCCATCCACACTGCACGGCTAAACCTTTTGCAGGCTGGATGAGGAGTTTACATAATATCTTGTGTGTGCATGTGTCGGTTTAAGACTATAACATTAACTTAATCATGGACATAGGCTCCTAAGGGACATGGTTGTAGATGGATTGGGACTGTCTGTGCCCCCCTAATATCCTCAAGGGGTTCGTTTTGTTGAACAAGGTAATGTAATGAACCTGCAGGGCCACTCTGCTCTGTCACAATGTGTAAGGATTTGTATTTAAGGATGGATGGTTTCACATTGGAGTTAATGATGGTATAGTTTAACACAAATTGGTGAAGACAGAAACCAGTTGATGGCCCGGAGGGTCACAGGGATTTGGCCACGTTTAGGCAGTCAGAGCCCTTGCAGTCTGAACGGAGAGTTAATAAACTGGAGTAAAACAGCGAAGAGCCTGTTGTGTTCTCAACCAGTCTGAATCACAGCACAACTCCACAGAAAAATGAAAATCTGAAATATTTTTGACTAAGAGACTTGAAAATAGATTCCATCAATAGAGCAGATCAATACGGTCTCTTACCTCTCTCACAACTCTGACACACTTGATATGTCTTGTGCAGGCAAGAGGAGCGAGACACAGTCAAAAGGTAACTTAAAAAGAAAGTAAGCTTTCAACATCTGACAATGATTGAAAATGATGTGCTTCTTCAACAATAGGAAACGGCTGCTCCCTTTAGACAGCCACTCGTGAGTGGTGCAGAATCTAAATTCCATCAAATACAAACCCCACACCACCTTTGTGCCGAAGAATAAAACAAGGTCAATATTTAAATATTTTTTTAAAAATTCTGTTTATCCTGCCAAATGTTTGAGGTAAATCCTGAGACAGACATCATAGAGATGCCTTCCCTTAACCGCCGATGTCTTTAGAACTATACAAGGAATAAGGGATCAAGGGTGTGACTGTGTTTTCAAGATTAGGACAGTCCAAATGTAAAAGTTGAGGTTTTTGTCATTGAAAAAACTGTTAGATGTTGATTGATCTCTTATATGGATATTGTGGGAGGAACATCCCTCTCAATGTCAATGATCAGTAGATAAATATGCTGACAAAACAAATCTATAATGTTAAGATTATAAATTCTAACTTTCTTAAAATGCTTCAACAGACCAAACGCTCAAAGTCCATCAAACCAAAGAGTGGTTTTTACAGTGTGGTATGCCTTACTTGTTAAGGTATGATTTATAAACTCAAGTGCAATACAGCATGACACAAACAAACATCATAACATCTCTATCGGTTGTATCTGCTGTTATAGTATTGACTACAAGCTATTGGGTTCTTTAAATACAATGTGAAATTTGCTCTACTCTAAGCTTAGATTTTTTTCTATTATAAGATTAACTTTTTTTACTTTTACACACAAAGGAGCATTTTTTTTAAGAATATATTCGCGGCTTTTCCCTGCAGCGCCATCTCTTATTATATAATGAAAGTGATTGAGGCTATCAAGCTTTGAAAATAATAATAATACATGAAATATACCATTAAAGTATAAATGAAACCTTCACACAGGAAATAAAAATGATTTTTAGTAAATACTTCAACTCCATATAAAAAAGTAGTAAAATTCATAGAGCCCGTTTTTTATTCTATTCATTTACAAACATAAGCAAAAAAGCATTGCAAATTAATGTATTGATTGTATCTTATAATTTAATGACAGATAGCAATATTCTTTGAGGGGATAAGAAGCTTTTAGAAAGTGGCTTAGAATAAACTAGTTTAGAATTTGTTTCTATAAGCGATCAACAGGCAGACAAAATGAAGCTGATTTTTTATTTATTCGTCTCCACATTTATTCTGGCAGATCAACAAACTTTTAAGTGCCGTGCTCAAGGTGTGAGACCAGCCAAATCAAATTAAGCCAGCAAATCAGCCATTTGCATTGCAAACACACCATAAAACTCCTCTCAGCGTTGGTGCACCAACTTCCGTAGCCTGTAGTAAAGCAAAGTCAGACTCAAGTTTTCTCTGACCATGAGAAAAACCCCCAAAGGACCATACCACCCCCCCCCCCCCACCCCACGCTGCCTGCTGCTCCCTGGGGGGATCACCACCTCCTGACCTGCTCTACTAAGGGGTCAAAGGGAATTTAACACAAGGCTCCCACATTCCTCCAAGGTGATAATTGCTGTTGCTCTCTGCAGGGGGCCATCAGGCAGTGGGCAAACAGGAGGAGCTTAAAACACTCACCTACTCCCCCCAAAAACACTTGCAAACCCACACAAACATCTCGTGGATGACACACATGAATTATGGCATCAACTGACGCCGTGTCGACAGGGAAACCAGCGCAGCGTATTTTTTTACTGCCTTCGCAAGTGTGCAGCTGTTAGCCTCAGTGTAAACAGCAGACTGACTTCACACCTTCTGCGAGACGTCTCTGAGCAGCTCCTATGCTAATAAGATTTATTGAAAATCTCAAACAGAGCCCTTAATAAAACAAAACATCATGGCAGCTTAATTAGTCCTCTTCATCATCTGTACCCCCCACTCTGTTGTCCCTAAAGGAGAAGACTTTGGAGGGAGCTGATGGATGAACCGTGTCAGGGATGAGACCCCCCTCATTAATCCACAACTGAAGCACTGCTCTTCCCTTGCGGATATGGTCTGAGCCGTGATGATGTGCAGCACGGGAGGATCTTTTGCATTGTGGAAACATGACTCAACTTCACATTACTCTGAGCAATGATTTAAAGAAGTCTCACTGTAAATATAATTTTTCTAGAAGTGGAACACAATTCTCCATGAAGACATTTGATGCACCCTGAGCGAGTCGATATTTTGGGTCCCTACTGTAAATGCTATGATGTTGAAGAGCCACAAATAAACTTTTCTAGTATTAATTAATCTTTGAAGTATTTGTAAATTCAATTTCAAATATTTTTTCATTTTCTTATTCACTCCAAATTGTCTTGTTGATTGCCACAGAAAACGCTGAGATAAAGTATGACATTATTAAGGGTGGGCTCCAAATGACGGAGATTACATTGATAATGTGGGATACAAAATCTAATCAAAACTGTTAAATGTTTTAGGATTTTAGAAGAAATAAATGAATGATTCCCTATTTTCCCTATTTATTCCCTAATTTGTAACATTAACTATGCAAACATATTTGCAGAAAAGGTTGATTTTGTTATCATTTTATTTTATCGGTTTTAAAATCCCACAAGATGTTCTAATCTAGAGCATTCTTAAATGTTGGGATAGACATGACTGTAGGTTTTCCATTGCACAAGCGTATGATGTCATTAAAGCAAAGGGATACCAGATATTCTACCATTTATGATCATTGTTAAAATTTTCTAGTTTTTATTCAACCTGCTACATTGATTATTAAATGAGAAAAACTCAAAACAGAAGCTTTTAACTAGTCTGAGGCTTTTCAATCCCAGTGCAAATGATCATGCACTGGCAGTTCAGTTTAGCCCTCGGAGCACAACCCAAGTAACTTTATCATTACAAAATGCAACTGGAATTCAGATAAAAAACTATTAAACATGACAATTCCCCGACAACAAAATTATTTGCAGAACCATACCCAGACAATTCCTTCATTACAACATCCCATATCTCATAAATGGTTATAGATAGCAAAATGTTGGCTAGAAACAGACTGCCTTTGGTGTTTGGCCAAGGCCATTACTTTTAAGGGGAAAGGAAGACGTTTTCTTGTCTGCTCGACATTTCCTGGCCTGTGCCCACATGTGGTTTCCCCGAGCCACACAGTAAGGCTTTGGGGGTAATAAAAGCGGAGGTGGTGATTAAGGAGCAGGAATAATGGCCTCTCCACAAAACCTGGAATGCGTTTAACTGCCACGCCAACCCGGGAATCATTCAGGGCCCGGCTCCATTAATATCTGGCATCATTCGGCTTTTCCATGGCAGATGCATTTTTGACTTATTAGGCTCTCCAAAATACGGTCATTAGTGTAGTGGTCCTACAACCCAAAGAGAGAATGAAGACAAGTGAATTATATCACTTCAGAAGCCTCGCTTGAACTTTTTTACTTGTTATAACTATTTTTTTTTTTATTCGAGCCAAGAGAAACAATTCACGGTTTATCTGCCGCCAACAAATTTTTGTCAAGCTCTGCTTCCGTTATGCTCTGCTAACCTGCCTACTGATTTAACCTTGTTAAATTTTCTGTGCGCTCTATAAATCCTGGATTAGGGAGGACAAATGTCACGGAGACGCTGTCTTGATCACACACGCACGCGCACTCTCAAAGACATACTTCATCTGACTGTGTGCTCAGCGCAACCAAACCCCATCACTTTCCTCATCACGAGGACTTCATGGCTCTTAAGGGCTTTGGGTTTTATCAGGGATTTCACGTTTCTCGGCCAGCTACTTGACAAACCGGCCCACCAGCTTGCAATCAGAACCTGGCGCAGGACTGGAGAGCTTCAGCAACGCACCTTGATTTGTGCAAAGTACCAGTGGTACAGCTAAGCCCAAGTAATTACAGGTCAAAAATACTTTTCCTGCGCTCCACCTACAGAACACACTGACCTGAGCTAATGGCAAGAGTGTGGGAGCAACAACGGTGGTTTGCATTTTATCTGCTTGCTCAGTTGTTCTACAATGTGCCTGTGTGAGGGGTGTATGCGTGTTCCTGTGTCTGTGTGTGCGCGAGTTGAGTTGTGCATCTAATTGAGAGGTAAGCAAAAAAGTTGTGTGCCTTTAGAAAGTTTCCAATAAATATCCTGCTCTTAATTTCAAACACCTGCCCATAAACCTCTGAGGAATGCTAAATAAAACGAAGCTTTGAGAGAAAGCTTTTCAGGCTGGCTCTCACACTAAGACAGCAGGATTTGTAACGGTTGTAACGAAGATTAAGCTGTTTAGGCTGGACTGGCTATGTAAAATAAACAAATGAATAAAATGTAATTGCAGTGGTACATGCTTCCCAGTACATTTCCTTTAAGACTGATAGTTCTCCTTCAAACTTGTATGACTTTTTTCTGTTGAACACAAAAGAAGGTATTTTCAAGAACGTTGGTGTCTCTACCCCGTTGGACTTCAATGGGGCACACAAAACCTTTAGACATGTATTAAAATATATTTTTGTGTGTTGCACAGAAGAAGGAGACATATACAGTCTTGGGTGAACTTTCATATTTAAATGATGTGTAAAGAAATAGAATTGAATGTACACATTAGCGATTTTTTTTCGGGTTTAACTATCGTTAAAACCAAATGCTTAAACGCTTATGCTTGTAATATGTTTTCATTGTGCACATTTCATCTTCATCATGTTTTCATTGTGTCAACTTCCTGCACTGAATCACAAAACACACAGCAGACCTTGTGCATAGCAAAATAGGGCAGGAAAGGGGTCTTGAACTTGCTTTCAATTTTGACCCCCCCCAAAAGGCGAAGGGTAACCCAGGGGCCAGAGACAGTTCTACTAGACTGCAGTTCTGGTTTCGATTGCCCGAACTCCTGACGCCTTCCGCTGCTGCACCTGTCAGCCGTCAATAGACCCCCTGCCCGCACCCTTTCAGCATGGTGAATATATGGCCATGCTGAATGCCCCCACTCAGCTAATTACCGAAGAACTCAAAGGCCTGACCCTCCTGCATGTGCCACTACAATACCAAACCAGCCTGCTCTGACCTGTGCAGCCACACATACTTACACATGTGGGTCGCATGCGAGAAACACAGCTGATGCGCTACCGCGTGGCAGGAGATTAACAGAGCTGTCTACACGCAAGCATTAATAATACAGTTACCACTCCAGACAGACAGGCTACACAGACGGGGCTAAAGCCCTGGCAGGATGCTCCCTCAGATTGGAATTCCCTGCAAGACGTAATGCGCAAAGCAGTCACAATAAATAAATTCAGATTACACAGGGAAGTTGTCACAGCGGCTGCATGCAATTAGACAAAATTAGATTTTTATCAAGCTGTGATTTATGTTGGATTCAAACACATAGCTCAACAACGTGGGGCAGGTTGTCATAAGACATTCTTTTCAGATTTTACAGAAAATATGTATCACAATTTATGACCAATACAAAAAACATTATTGCATTTTTGCTACCTCATGGATTGCCTTTGTGTGATTTTTATAAATACACTCAAGTAAACTAGATGAAGAATAAAGTGTGGATTTATAAATGGATAAGCAATTTTTCTCTTATGCCAAAAATCATTAGGATATTAAGTAAAGATCATGTTCTATGAACATATTTCGTAAATTTCCTAGCTTAAATACATAAAAACTTTATTTTTGTGAATGGATGGCCTGCTACAGTGCCTCATATTAACAACTTCAAAGGTCATTTTCTCAATATTTCGGGGGTTTTTGCACTCTCAGATTCCAGAGTTTTTAACGGTTGTATCTCAGCCAGATATTGTCACATTCTAACAACGCATACATCAAGCTTGTTTATTCAGCTTTCATATTATGTAAAAATCTAACTTTCAAAAAAGACTGGTTTTGTTGTCCTGGGTCACAAACATGGTAGGCATATAATACAGTAAGATTATGGTATTAGGCTAAAAAATATGGTCTTAATTTGCTACAAATAAACTACTATGGTTAATTAAATCATTGCTAATATCAATAAAGGTGGATAACGTGTGACTGGACATCTTTCTGCACAATACCCGAAAGAATCCTCAGTTAACTAACTTAAAGTTTGTATGTGATTGAAGGGTTCCTCAACAAATATGACACCTTATGTCACAGCGCACTCGGTAATGCTCATGAATCATATCATTACTGTATGTAACACAGCTAGATATTACAGCTTGAAGTGTGATCAACCCCACCGACACAACAAACATCACATGACAATCTACGCCTTGGCACCTGATTCGCTGGCAACCCACTGATCCACGAGCTTAAAACATGGATGCGCTTCATTACCAGTGTGTTACGCGTCGCAACATGTTTCTTTCATCATCGTGAACGATCCACACATCACGTTTTCACGATATAATCTCCTGAAAACGATCGTATAAACGTAGAACGACGCTTGCGCCCACTGTCAGCGCTCCAACATGCATTGTTTATGATGTCTCTCTCCTCGGACAGCTGCACCTGCTACAGTTAACCGGATGAGATTTAATCACACTGACAGTCAATTTTCCTAATGTTACGTTCGCGACACCGTTACTAAATAACAGAAAGCGTCCGTCATAGTGTCTGTATCCTGCTTGCGTGATGATATTGCTGCGTACCGGCGTCAGGACAAAAGTGTGTCGTCTGCGTTGAACTTCCTCGGGATGAAAGTGACGTTTGATTCCCATTGCAGATCAGATTCTCATCATCCACCATATTATGGTAAAAGTGTATAAACCAGCCGCGTAGATCCAGGCTCGGGGCGTCCCGGGCTGTCCACCAGGCGACATATTTTTAGTTTTGACCCGTTGATGTCATTTCCTGTATGTGTGCCACTCGTTACAAAAGCGCTAATTGCTTATAATTTCGACTCACTTGACCGCACGGGTCTATAGGGTCACGCGAGCGGTTGCTATAGAGACATCTGTAAAGAAACCTGTCGGGTTTAGTGATTTGATCAAATTTAAAGGGATGTTTTACATCCTGGTCCTCACATCCGCCAGCCGTGGCGCATTGACTTATATAATTTGATCCGATCGCCCGATTTTGTGGAGTTGTCATAATGACTAATATAGATTACGGTAAAACATTTTATTTAAACAATATTTAACCTAAATTAAGTTGTTTTTTGAATTTGCTGAATAAGACTGGGTAATGCTCGACACACATCGTCTGAAAATTGTTTTGATGTGCCGTCTCAGGTATTGCAAAGGTATTGTTATACGGTTTGTTGCACTTGATTTACGTCAACACTAAATAAATGTTTATCATTCTCAATGTTTATCATCTTTAGCATCATCTGCGCTTCCTAATTGGTCATGTGACAGTGACATGGTGGTAAGATTTGTTTGTAATTGACATTGGCCCTGACTAACATCTGGATACCTCTCTTCAGTTAGCCCATACAATGAAAAACTACTTCAAGGGACAGAATTGCCACTCGCGGCCCCTCCACTGCTGTTATAGAGGGGCCCATTTTTAAGAAAAAAAGGATTGGAAGAATTGGTTTAGAACTGGACCCCTGCAAGGCACCGTATCCCCCTTCATAGTCGGTCTCTCTTCTCTTTGCCTCTTAACCTGTAGACCTACGGTCCGGGTCTGATCTATGGAGCTGCTCTCCTTGAGCCAACATGCCATGATAGATGGTCATTGGCCTGCACATGCAGCTCAATATTTCAATTTCCTGCCTTGGCAGAGGCATTTCAAAGTTTGAATAGAGTTCATAGGCACAGTGTGGTGCCTGCCGCTGCCCCCAACACCCGCAGTGAAGACCCCAGACCCTTACACTGCATTGAGCACATTCCAAAGGCTCTGTCAGCAAAAGCAACTTGGATCACTACGGCAATGAAGAGGACTATTATACTATACCTGTTCTAAGAAATCTACACTAACACTCAAATGTGTAAACACACTTAACCGATTTGTTTTCATATAACATGTTTACATTGAAATATGGGGGTTATGCAGTAGACAAAACATTTTAAATTCAATTTGAATTGAACTGTTATTTATTTTGATTTTTCAAAGTTGCCGTTAGGTAACGGAAAGATTTCCAGACACTCCGGGCATTCTTTCAACCTTCTGAGGCATTCGAACGGAATTACTTTCTAATAGTCTTGAAGGAGTTCCCATACATGCTTGGCACTTGTTGGCTGCTTTTCCTACACTAATTAAAATGGTAGTTTTGTAAGAGAATCCATATGCAGACAGAAGTTTTATTTGTCTGTGAAACTAATTTCAAGCATTTAACCAAAAGTCTTTCATTTTTAGATTCTTGGGAAACGGATTCATCAAAGAGTGTCCAAACTTTTAACTGGTTCTATCTTTGAGTGAAAGTGAAGTGAAATTAATCTATTTGTCAGATGACCCATACCCGAAATGTGACCTCTGCATTTAACCCATCCAGAGAGTAGTGAACACACGTACACCCGGAGCAGGCAGCTATCACTGCAGCGCCCGGGCAGCAACTAGGGGTAAGGTGCCTTGCTCAAGGGCACCTCAGTCGTCACCCGGCAACTTTCTGGTCACGAGTCCAACTCTAACCATTAGGCCAAGACTGCCCCAAACATAGGAATCATAGACAAATCCTATTTTACTAGCACATAGGATTATGTTATTGCAATATTTTGAACAAAAAGAAACAAGATTTAACATCAGAAAATGCCACCTAAAATGATCTAAATCCATTCATTTGCATTTCACTCCCATCCCTTTATCTATATAAGGAACAGATTAAAAAATATTAAATGTTGTCTTTACATTTAAATCGGATGATATTCCAAAATGCATCCAAATCCAATTTTTATGTCAATTTAGCATAACGTCTATTTTGATATTTCAGTCACATGTGAAATACGTCTATTTTGTCATTAATCTATGGGATTAGAGAACATTTCGTTACACAATTTAGATGCAGCATGATAACACAGCAATCTGGCTGCACCACAACCACGCCAGCCTTGAAGAAAACAGCACAAGATCAAAGGCCACTCTCACATGTGAGTGAGAGGGCGACACATTAGGCAACCAAGTTGAAAGAGAGCCCCCTGCACAAAAGATGCACAGCTTGGATTTTCAATAAAACAAAGCTTTACTTTGGAGTCTTTTCCCTTTGGAATGGTTCTCTCTACCAAAGCACATATGGGAAACATTCAGAGAGAGAGAGTGAGAGAGAAGAAGAAAGAAAGAAAGAAAGGGGTTAAAAAAGACAAAAATACATACAAGAACGAAAACAGGGCTCATGTGATATGTCTCTCATTTTGACATTGTTATCTGGGTCAGATATATTTGTGAGCATCACGGTTTTTCAAGGAAATGTGATTAGGTATCTTCATTTTAGGTGACAAAAAGAAGCCAATACCCAGTTTCTGTGAGGCGGGGGTAGTATGTGTGTCTGAATGAATAGCATAATACAAAATGAGCGTATGTTTATGTGTGTGATAGCACACATTCTATTTCTCTAACTATAGATTTGTGATGGGGGGCATCACAGCCCTAAATCGGAGTGCTGTGATAGGATACAGTTCGACAGGAGGCTCATAGCAGGCAGTGCACCCTAGTGGTGTGAGGGAACGACAGAAACACACACAAATTCGATCACAAAGCATATTTGGCACAAATGACTTGTGGTAACAACATACACATATATTTTGTAGTTTCAATAGCATCCATATGCAATGAATAGAAGTGGTGTTTTAATCTCATCCTAGAGACTGTTATGATTGCAATCTCATGTCATAGAATTGGTTATGGCGAGTGCAAATCTTACTGTAGCATCAAAGAACTATATGTTGGGTGCTGTATATGTGTAATTGTGCTGTAAGCGCATGTCTAAAAATAGCATCCTCCTGCACACCCGCAAATATGGGGCATCGTGCCCCTGTGATCAAAACATGGTTTATGACCCCTCTAACCTTCAGATAACTCCGCCCCCAATCCCCGCTTCTGAACCAAATGGCACTAACAGCCACTTCACAGTCAATATGCTTCCGGCTATTAATTCAACAAAACAACAACAACAGTAGACTGCAAGACGGCGGATATAAAGCTGAGATTCAGAGAAATGCATAGCTATGTGCATTTATTAAACCTAAGGGTGTGTTTTATCTGCCTGCTTTCTCCCAACCACGCCCCAAAGAATCTCTTGTGCCCATAAAAAGCTACTTATCTATCTCTGATTGAAAAATATCAAGAAGACAGGTGGAATGGATCGGGTGGGGTGAGCTGGATTGACGATGGTGAAAAGAAGGGAGGGCAGTTTGAGACTGAGACAGACCCCTAAAGCGGGGTTTAGCCAAGGCCTACAGGCCCGGGCAGCAGGCAGACTCCTTTTAGCTCGTGAAGTAGATTAATAATGAATTAAGGGCATAAACCCTCCCCCACCCCAACATACACATCCCCAAAAAGACATTCACGCATGCTAATGCATTCATTATTTATAATGTGTGTGCACGACTGGGACAGGGATGGTCACATTTGAGCATGTGAGTGACAGAGAGAGAGAGGGAGATAAAGGCGGGCGTGATCACCCCCGGATGAAATTCAGAGTCTGACGTGGAAATATCCGCCCACCGTGCAGCATCTCCGGGCTTTCCTGGTCTGGGTAAAGGGGTGCATCGGGCAGTCGAGTTATCGGGGGAGGGGTGGATTAAACAAATAAATACATGATAAGAAATGATCATGCTGGGGTAGAAAGGCTAAATGGAGACAAAGAGGCTAAGTAAGCAGGCAGGGGGTCAGGGGAGAGCTAGGTTAACCCAGATTTACTGTCTGGACGATAGACCTGATCTGGGATAACAGTGTAGTCAAGACAGGGCATGTCTTTATATATATTCATATATATTTTACATCTTTACATTGGTCAAAATAATCTCTTTTTTTATATTTGTGTAAACATACAATGTTTAAAAAAGTTTCTCAAATATGTGATACGTGGTTGATGGAGAAGAGTAGGGGTGACTGTCATGACCTATAGCAGCTCACCAGATATGCACCCATGCGGTGCATGATAAGATAAAAGCAGCACCACAGACTAGCGCTGAGCCTTTTGCCATCCATATTCGCATAGATATGGAGAGATCAGGGGAACTCTGATAGACTTGCAGATCTTCATCATCTCCATAGATATCAGTGGGTATTTGGGTAAACAGAGGCAGACGATTTAATCAGACAAAATATCTGCAAAATCAGGAGAATCTGACAAGGATATCCATGAAAAAATGACATTAATTATTATACTTAATTCAGGTATCTTTAAATTTTGTAACACGTTGGTTGTTGCATAAAAACTATATAAAAAGAAGGGCTGTGTGGCATTTGAATTTTGTTAATTCCAATACCAATACTGTTAATTCCCTGTTTTGATTTCACAGTCGAAGTAAAAATGTTTAATACCAACCTGTTATTGACTGGTTTTGAAAAAGTTATGTATTTATGAGTAGTATTTTGACACAGTCAATGTGACATATTGGCCAATGTACTGTATGGTAACCTATACTTGGAATATGATCTCAGCTATTACTTTACTTCAAGTACCATAGTTAAACTATGGTTACTATATTAAAATTATGTTTCATTTTCAAAAGAAAATGTTAATGTTTAATGAGATATCAGCAGATTACAAGACATGTACATTTCTAGAACACAAGAATTTATAAGAGAAATTTGAATTGTGTATCCAGTATCCGATTCCTAACCTTAAAGATCTGATTCCAGAACTAAATAACTGATGACATTTTTTATTCTTCTTCATTATCCTACAACACGTTTTTATAAGTAACGGGAACATTTAATGTTTATGTCTAGTGCAGGAAAAACCACAGTAAGGTTTTAATTTACAGTATCTTAACAATGCAGTTCTCTAAAGTTACCACCTAAGGCCAGACCTCACAAGAGGAAAGAAGCGTTGTGCAAACATCGCAACATTTGTTTCACACAAGGTGTGCTACTAAAATCTTTTATACCCAACTTAACAGCACAGGAAAATCCATAAACTTTGGAAGTGTTTCAAAATAAGTATTTCGACAGACTGGATTTTCCACCCTTCCAACACGAAATTGCCCAGCACCATCACAACTATCGCAGTTTTATAACTACAGCAGTCTACTACGGTGCGGTCCATCCTGTCAGCTTGTAAATGCCAAGCCTATCTAATAACATTACAGGCGTGTTTTTTTGTGATTTCTTTCTGCTTAGACTGCTGGATCTCTAATGAAGACCAGAACTAAAAACGTTTACAAAATGAAAACTCTGTGAAACATGATATTTTAAAAATGTCTTTCTTTGTTTTTCTCTGAATACTTTTCAAAACAACTTAATTATAGATTCAAACAACATTACAGACATCATGATGAATACAGCCATGATTCAATTGTTGTAAATTACTACACATCGATTCCTCCAGCGGCTATGTTAAGTGCCGGTCCCGTGGGCCACTCTGTAGTCTATCGCAAGGAGGCCAGTACAGGCCCTGCAGCTGCACAGGGTCCGAGCGTCCATGTCCGTGACCTACCACAGGGAGTCTGAACAAAACACTCTTAGCATCCTAGTGACGCAGGACCGCCAACCTCCATCTCCAGAGGCTTTCATTAGGTTTCAAAGGCTTCCTGGTTTTAGATTACTGCGAAAACACGCGACTGCAGTGACCACACTCTAC
The DNA here is from genome assembly GCF_015846415.1 of Triplophysa dalaica. Taxonomy (NCBI): domain Eukaryota; kingdom Metazoa; phylum Chordata; class Actinopteri; order Cypriniformes; family Nemacheilidae; genus Triplophysa; species Triplophysa dalaica. The sequence continues at coordinate 11,649,774 of NC_079557.1, forward strand.
AGGGCACCGCCGAGCAGAACCGGCTGAAGACACAACCGCGCAACCCCGCTGTGAGTCAGGAGGATCCCATTTACGCCGCTATTTGAACAGAAACGCCACACAAAGACAGGTGTGATTTTCATTACGTAACCTTTGGTTGGAGCAAAACCTTCATGTTCTCCTCACTTCAAAGGGCCAAAGGGGAGCTATCAAATGGTACGGTGCCACGTAAAATCAGTCACCGACCTGTCCGACCTCGGCCACCTCTCTAAAGGCACCGTGTCAATCTCTGTGAGGTAGCGCGCGTCCATCAGGTCTTTAGTGGAGATGCAGGATGGTCAGAGATGAGAGGACCCAAAAGGCCCCTATATCCAATTATGCTCCACACCATTGTTTCATAGAAGGAGCCTTTAAAGTTTGTTCTTTAAAGCCATGTTAAGAGAAAAAGGCCTCTCTGAAATGAGACGTCTATTCTTAACGTCCCTTAGCATAAGAAAGGCGCCTCACTGCATGCATAATTCTGCTGAGTCATTGTGATGGCCCTTCCACTGGCCTCTGACAAAAACCGCCAGCACGGGGGCTATTGTCATGGACGCATCCATCTGCATCGAGACTATTAGAGGATATTTGCACTTCCTCAGTGCTGTAGGCCCAGTAGGGTTTTGACATGCAACAGAAGGCACTGGGCTTTGCCCAACAGCTCTTCAGGTGCAGATTGGGGAAGAGTGAGAGGCAGCTCTCCTGTCAACCTCTGTGACGAACGGACAGAAGCACGGGGTTGATTGATGGTCGAATGAGCTGGACCGCTCTGTGTGGGATCCGATCTTCTGCATGTCAGAGGGAGTTTCTGCTTGTTGAAGGCTGTGTATGCGGGGGAATGGATTGTTGGGTTGAAAGAGCGCAAGAAAGCGAATCATCCCACACAGACACACATGCGGCCAGACTGACAGATGGGAAAAGTGTGTCTGCATAAAAGACTGGCCACATGAATCTCCAATTCATCTGTGGCATATACAGTGCTCTCGCATATGATTATAAAGGGTGCTGGCATTATTGACAAGCATTTGAGTTGACAAAAACATGTTGGGACATGTGTAATAAGTTAAGATGTGAAAAGATGTGAAATGTGAAAAGAAATGTGAAATACATACAGTATATTTCAAATTATGGTGAGATTTCTTAACATTTTATTCTTTATATGACAATTACTGTTTGTGACCCAGTCTGCGAAACTCAGCTAATTTTTTCCGCAATTTGCTGTTTTCCATAACATGTTGTAAGGTCGTGTCAGAAAATTGAAATCCATGTTTGGAAAAAAACACTTTCAGTGTTTTTTATGCAAAATATTGATACATACTGTCAAATAATATAATAAATTCAACATAAAGAAAAATTTCAGAATTTACCAATTTATAAATGACCTTTCAAAAATGTTTCACATATTCTACAATTTGCAGGAATAAACACACATTTCTTATTTTTTGTCATTTTTGTTTCTGACTACTTTGATGCTCGTTATAATTGAATTATTTGACTTCATCTTTCACAGACAGGGTTATATATTCTTTATAAGAATGACAATATCTTCAAAAGTGATCATAACTGAAGTCAACAGGTTACAGTGTATGAAAAGCATTCAATTTACTTAGGATGTGTAATTTCTTATGGTTGGGTTCAAAGTGATTTTCGGCCTTTATAACTGCAGGTCTTGACCTACCAATGTGCCAACACTAGTAAATGACAATTTCTAAAGAATTAGAGTCACAGTTTTGGCTCTCTATTGACATGTGTTTTTATAAGTGTAAAATGCAGCGTCAAGACTCAAAACATATGTGTAAATCTAATATTCCCTCTCCCCCTCACATACATATCAGCCACCACCCCATGAAAAGCTGCACACTCCCTATCACATACACAAATACAGTCTGTCAATCCTTCACTGCATGTAACTTATATCCTTATTGTTGTTTTTTCCACTTTTGGAATGCTGGCAGCTGGAGATAAGAATCTTGATTGAATTAAGTGCTGTTTGAAAAGCTGAGGTCTGTGCTGTGCCAGTTCGTATGTGTATGTGTATGTGTGTGTGTGTGTGTGTGTGTGTGATGCCAGCGGGCAGGGGGTACCTGTGGGCCAGCTCCTACTGGGACTCATTTGGAGCAGATATATCTCAATGTGTTCATTAGGACTGTGATTGGGCTTCACTCCTGTGGGGAAGATCAGCCTCCCCAATGCTGAATAGTCCTGATTGTACTCAGCATAAATGCCATCTGTTTTAGTAGAGGAGAGGCAGAGAAGGAGAGAGAAAGAAAAATAAAGTTGATGCGAAGGAAGTAAAGATAAGCAGTGGCTTTTTTATATGCCTCAGATTGTTCAACATGCTTAAATAAGCATATTTACATTTACATTTATGCATTTAGCAGACGCTTTTATCCAAAGCGACTTACATTGCGTTATCCTATACATTTAGGTGATTGCAATCCCCTGGGATCGAACCCACAACGTTGTTAACGCAATACTCTAACCACTGATCTGCAGGAAAACACATAGGTTTATAGTTTTGGGGTTGCCATGTTTTTCCTAATTCCCTTTCTTTTATTCAAACTGGAACACAAAATTAAATGCAAATTCAAAACACGCACAGAGGGTTTTTCCGTTTTTATTTTCCTGAGAAAATATTTTCTCATCCTAAACTTATTGTAATATTGGTGTGTTCTGTTAGTTTCTCATTTTTAAGTTTTCTCCTCTTTGTGGGAACATTTAGTCATGAATATACAACAAATTATTTCAATTAGCATCCTCAATATATGAAGGAACAAATGTAGTCCTATTCTTCTTCTTTCTTTCGTTCTTTCTCTTCATTCTTTCCTCACTGTCACTGCAGGGTCTTGGGAAGAAAGAAAGAGGCAAAAAAGAAGAGGGCCACGGCTCCTCACAGCTCGACTTTTTGAAGCGTCTTTATCGGGCCTGGCAGCGGCGTCCTGCGTGTCCAAGCCTCGCCTCGCTTTTTATCCTTTGTGCCAGCCAAGGTGTGTCAAATGCACTGAGCTTTTGTGCAGCGGGGAAATACGACACATCGCATTCTGTCTTCTGTCTCCAATAGGTTGGGAAGGAGGGGTTGAGAGGGGGATATGAGGGAGACAAAAAGCCAACTTACAGAGGGCCCGGGCGCTTCAAAGCATGGTTGCACAAAGGCTTATGAAGCGTTACTTCATGCAGCGTTGTGCCAGATGTAATTGTGGGGTTCCCGAAGATAGAGAATCACGCCCAATCCAACGCCCCACCCCGCGATATCTTGAAAGAGCCGCTGTTTAAAGGCGACAATGCCAAAGAGAGAGAAAGTTTGCCGCACTTTGATTCACCATAAACAACTGAGTAAATAAGCTATCCTTCGGGGCTCTGTTACAAATTTCCCCACTTGCTAACTCCAAAAGGTGATTTCACGCATTGAGCCTGATAGGAGATGAATGAATGGAGGCCTCCACCGGAATTCATAAAGAGAGAAGCGCCGCAAAGTGTCAAACTATTTCATAACTGCTTCACACGTTTCTAGTATCAGCATGATCGGAGACTCTGGCAGCCTCTTTCAAGTTTAAATTGAACTTTTGACAGGCAATGATGTTGATTCATCGTTGATAAGCAGCATCTTTGCTTGGTGACTGCGTGTGTCGTGCGGGGACACGTAGACTCCACTCTTAGAGATAAGCCTTATTCGTCTCGATGTGGCCTCCCGCTGAGACATAAGCGCGTGTAGCATGTCTAAATGTGTTTCTGGGCACAAACAACTGAGAGGGGGCAGGTAACTTGGAAGTTGCGCCAAATAATCCATAATTGGAGATGACCTGATGCTTGGCCTACGAGACAGCAGGTGCTTCCAGATGAGCTCTCCAGAGAACGAGGTGTTCGCGTTATTCCGGCAGCAAAAGTTTTATGTCCTCAAATATGGTGATTTCTTTGAATGCCTCCATCCTGCTCACCACGGGTGGGCTTACGGATACTCGGGGCATGCCAGGTTGTTGGCGCCAGGTGTGCTTTGGCTTCATTATGCCAAAAGAATAGATGTGAATGAGGAGTGAAGAAAGATCAAATGACGACGAGCAGCTGAGTTTTGAAGTGCTGACTTTTTGACTTCTGAACTGTCAGGGTCTAACAGTTTTGAATTGCATAATCAAATTCCAATTAACGACAGAGATTGCAGTTTGCATTGGATTAGTGGTCTGAGATGTGGTCATGGGTGTTCCAACATCAGTATTTCTAATGAATTGGGTAAGTCTTGTTGTTTTGAAAAGCAAGACTGGTTTACCAGATTAGATTCATTAATGTTCAATGTAACCCCCTCGGTTGCTGAGGCTATTTGGCAAAATGTGTCCTAAAAGTGTTGTTAGCGAGCAACTTAATTACTTTTTCTATGTACTAGAGTAAAATCTTCTCCTGATTTAAGTGGATGTGAAGAAGTCCTTGTACATCCAAGCGATGTTAAATGGCACCTGGCAGAGCAGGGAAGGCATAGCTGTTCTCTGCATATTAATGTCAAAGCGGCTATGAAAGAGAATAATTCATTCTCGATGCAAGCACACACATGTAACAGAACTAGCGTTGGATACAATAAAAACACAACTGCAGATTTTTGACTTTACGTTATTGACAAAAAGTTTCCTCTTTATAATGGTCAAAGCTGGACTTCAGAGGATTCCATAACTAAATCTAATTTCAGTTTTTCTTGTGTTGAAATGAAAATTGTTTGCATTACACTATAGTAATTTTATAGTTCCGTAAATAACCTGATTCTTTTGCACAAAAAGGTTCTTTATGGTGGAAATGTTCTTGATTATCTAAAGTAAGAAAGAAATGGTTCTTTTAGAAACTTTTGACTTAAAAGATTATTTGGAGAACCAAACATGTCTCTTCTATGACATTGCCGTGAAAACTTGCTAGAAATGTTCTCTCCCCCATTTATTTGACTTGAGAACCAGCATGTCTACTAAGATCATTTTGCAAGGATGCGAAAATGCACGATATGGTAATGACGAGGGCACAAAACCAACTTTCGGGATTTATGAAGGCTCCTTGAGGTTAAAGGGCAACTCTGCAACGTGCTGAAGTCATAACACAAGAGACAGTGTTCATGAAAAGTCTAGAGTAGACAAAGTGCACTTTACTGATTAATTGTTTTGTTGCCATTCTTCTGCAGCCAGTAACAGCTGGACACAGTGTGTGATGATCAGTGGGGCGTGGGGTGCTTACAAAGCTAAAATGAATTTATTGATGAGCCTTTTTTGAAGTTTTGCAAAGCTGGCATATTGAAAACAAATTTGAGTCTGTAGGGGCAGACAGAAAGATTGAATGCTAAAGTTTTTAAAGCAATTATCTCCCAAAGCATTTTTTTTTAAATAAGTTCATGCCCCACTACAGCCCACAGGAGACAGGTGTACAGAAAACTACACCGAGCACAATGCTGACTGAGTGATCAGTTACAGGTCATGAAAGCAGCAAAGTGTGTGTCTAGTAATGCTTTTAACCCACAACACCACATGTCATAATAACCTTCTAGAAAATTCCTTGAACACAACCTGTTTTAGAGGCAATCGTGGCCTAATGGTTAGAGAGTCGGACTTGTGACCAGAAGGTTGCCGGTTCGATCCTCAGGGCCGGCGGGTAATGATTGCGGTGCCCTTGAGCAAGGCACCTAACCCCTACATGCTCCCCGGGTGCTGCAGTGATAGCTGCCCACTGCTCCGGGTGTACGTGTGTTCACCACTTGCTGTGTGTGTGCTCACTAATCACTGGATGGGTTAAATGCAGAGGTCACATTTCGGGTATGGGTCACCATAACTGACAAATTGGTCACTTTCACTTCACTTTATATTAGAAAGACTAAAGGCTAAAATACACTACAATACTTTTGTTCAGGATCTCCCCAGATTTACAGTCTGGACTCGTTGCAGAAAGTCGGTGCCAGTCTGCAGATTTTATCCTTAAGTGTGTTTCTATCTGAATTTGTCTGAAAGTCTGCAAGTGTATGATGTCTAGTTTTTGAAACAATTGTATAGACTTGAAAAGTCTTGTGTATTTTTTGCCTTAAATGAAAGTCAGGAGCTCAACTGCAAGAACTCTGACTGAACTGTCAAAAAACATTGTTAAGTACTGAAAAAAACATTTTACACATTAACATGCACATTCACATTAACATTTATCATTTTTTAGATAGGAACAAAACATCTAAACTACATTGGAGAAATAAAATGCTCTTGTGTAGGCCTATAAGAAATATTAATTTAGGATATATATTTTTTGAACTTCAGCTTCAATAGAAGCTATTTAATCTATAACATTTCACATTTCACGTTCACATTTTATGACATGGTTCTAATGTCGCGTCTTCCAATAGCCTCCTTTAAAGGTGAAAAAACCAGAACCGTCATAGTAGGTCTATATGGTTTCTTCAGAGTGGACTCGAGAACTGCAACACGAGTCCGATCAACACACATGCAGGAGAAAATTAAAATGTCTTTAGTGTTGAACGGGGCAGTTAAACATATGCATGCATAACATGCTGGGGCTGCAGCCTCCTGCTGGGCGCAGGCACGACAAAGCCTCTCTAAGAGGAATACCTCTGGGATCGCTAATGATTCATTAGCTTGTGTCATTAAGTGAAGCAAATGTCACCCAAACTTCCTAGGGAAGCTGTCACACCACGTGCGCTCGCTAAAGCTCCCCAAGGGGCCGCGCGCGGTCGGGCTCTGCGTAAGCGAATCCTGACATCTTCTGACCAAACATAGAACTGCAACCGACGGGAATCGTTGGCGTAAAGGCTACCTTTAAATTTAATTGACAGGGACTCTAAAAAGTGTTTTAATTTAGGTTAACAAAATAAAGAAATAGCTCCAGATTTTAAATAATGATCACCAAATTGCTTTGAGCCGTATAACGTTGCTTCAATGTGCACCGTCCGAAACCCCTTGTTTGACTATGGAAAAGGCTTTAGTTGGGATACTCTATATCTGTATAGGATAAATATGACTACTTTATGCAATAAAGCAAACAGACACTTACCCTGTCTCACCCAAGCACCGCAGCATCCCAAACAATCCCGTATGGTAAAGGCCCGCGGCCTAAACGGTCACAATCTCCATTTGTGCTTACTGTAGTGTGGTCACTACACGCCTCTGCTTTCTGTTCAGTTTGAGTCTCTCAGTTTCTCTTAAATATTTCCTCTCTCTCCACTCATTCTCTGACTGGGGCTGAATTGTGACTAGTGCTGCCTGTCTGACTCATTAGAGGACGTCCAGCCAACTGTGCAAGAGAGGCTTTCTCTTTTCAACAAAATCCTGAGGGGACGACGGAAGTGCACAGGAGGAGGAGAAGCATTCAAAAAAAAATCATTGATAAACACATTACCAGCACACATGGGACTCCCCGGCACAGTTTTAACACTCGCACGTCCCTGCTCTTACAATGGCACACCTGTCAGAGAATTTCCACTCAGTAAGCACGGCCTAAGCATCCGGGCCCTCCCTCCGGTGCTCTCTACGTGGTGCTGCGGCCTTGCGTGTCTAAAAAGAAGTCTCTATTCAGATGCTTTGCTTTCTCAGCTATGACCGTGAGATAATGGCGTAATTTCACATCAGTGTGCACACACATACGTTCTTATTCCATCCTTCCCGCTTTTCTTTTTTTCTCTCTCTCAAACACACACACACACACTGTGACTATTGTCCAAAATGGTGGTTTGTGCTTTTATTGTGTGTGTATATGTGTGTTTTCTTTGAGGCCGGGGTGGCCGCACACTCCCTCCGGGAGGTAGAGATGGACACAGCGAAGGGTGCTTTGATGGAGTTATGTGTGCCAGCACAAAGCTCTCAATAGTCTTCATGTGTAAAGGGGTGAAGGGTGACCTGCGCTAATCCTTCTGATCGACTCTTTGGTGTTGTGCCGTCTTCAATGTGCTTTCAACTACAACATCATTATCAAGAGCCTTTTTTAAATAGATGGCTAAATAAATATGTGAGCAATTGGGTCTTTGCAATTTACGTTACTGCATATATATATATATATATATTTAAAGAACCATTCTTATTCCTATCAAACATTTTACCTGCTTGTCAGAGTACATGTTTAGTGCCAAGCGATAACACAGATCCACCTCACTGAATCCACCGCCTGGGGCCCAGACAGCAAGCGAGACATCTCCTGCTAAACTGGCCATGCGATGTGCATGTTTCAGGGACGCTTGTCAGATAGGGATATTTAATTAAAGTCTACTTAAGCCGTCTTTCCTTCAATGACCATACAACACCACTCCTCTGAAATTAATTAGACCGACGGTATTTGGTAGCCACACGGCAGATCTTCAATGGCCGATTGCAGAATCACCTTCCTCTGAAAAGAGGCATACATTTAAGACACTTTATTTTAACACTCTTGAGGTTTGTTGTTTTTTGTGGTCATTACCCTATTCATTCTTTGCTTTCATGCAGCTGTGGCCCTGGCTAAAAAAATAAAGGCCTTTGTACCGGCTTCATGAATGCAAGCAATGGCTCCATGGCAGGTAGCCCTTATAGTAAGTTAATCTCCTGAAAGAGCCCCATACAAGTAGTTTTAATGTCTTCCTTTGGCCCAGTGAGGACTGTCATCAATCGAGCACTTCGCTCCTTTGTGGCCGCGGTCCGGCCGCATGAATGGGAAGCCTCGGCCTGTGACAATGGCTGCCAAGAGTGGCAAAGTAATCACCTTCTAGGGAAAACATAAGTAATCACGTCTAAACTGTCTGAGCATCCGTACAAACAGCATTGTGTGATCTGGGAATGTGAATGGGAGCTTTTCTAAAGTGCTTGTGGTGCTTCTGTTTGTTTATCTGCTTGCTGGGCCCTGCGAAAGAAACAGGGCTGTGAGTATGCATGTGTGTAAAGGTCTGATCCACCTAGAATGATGGAAAATGATTATTAACATACAAAATGACGCTTGTGAGATGGTTTAGGAGTATGGTGAGGGTAAGAGAAAAGAATATAATGTCTACACACTATTAAAGTCTAAAGAAAGTCATTAAAATTTTTAAAAACAAACAATCTGTTATCAACCAAAAGGTCTTTTCCAATTAAGTACGTTACAATCACCACTAGGTGTACCTTTCGAGCAACACTACATTTTCTCCATCATTGTTCTCATTAATGTGACTTCCATCCATCCAACGTTCTTGTAATATCTAATGAAATCATTTTTTGTATTTATTTACCAAATAATAGTTGATATATCTCTGAAAACAACAGAAAGGGCTTGTTGAGAAACAATAGGGAGAATACATTTCTTGTTTCATTGTCATTTTACTGATTTAATTCACATTATTTTATAAAAACCTAAATAGTTCCTTAGAGTCATGTAAAGCTGAAGTGATTCATGTCATACTGCAGAAATAAAGTGAATGTTTTTGAGTAAGACGACATAAAGGAACACGTCTGAAGCAATGCTTCTCTTACAACACTAGGTGGTGATAAAAACCAACAATACACTTTTTGCTCAAATTTGTCTGATTGGCTGGATTTAATTGATCATAATCCTCGTTTTAATGGAACCATTATCTGAGGGATAAAAGCACCCAATAATCTGGATCATGGATCCTTTACAGAGTAGCCTAGATATTCTTCTTCAAATAATATAATATTATTCTTATTATCAATTATTAACTGATGTTACGTTTCAATTACAAACGTGCTCTTATATGCACAAGATGAATTAATGTAAATGCAGGGCAATTACATCATAAAAAAATAACCCAACATATTTTCCCTTCACAACTAAACAGTGTAACTTTATAATACTATTATTTATCTATAATACTACACATACACCTATAGTGCACATACAGGGACCGGATGTGCTGCTGTCCCATGAGCACTGCTTCTAAAAGGTTCACTGTGTACTTTACAGCATTCCCTATATTTAAATCCCCGTTTATGTGTGAACGTAGTCAAATGCTTACTTAATATTTCATTTTAACCAAAAAAAACCTCATTTTTAACCGTGTGTTGAATATGTTGCGAGGCTGATGTGTGTAAGAGCTCTCGACAGCTGTAGCTCAGCTGTTGACGGCTCGGATGCAGGATGCTTTGGTGCTGATGCTGCTGGCCAGCGTACTCTGATGTTGATGTAACTGCTGTGACATTGCTGTATTTGCGCCGCCTCCTGTTCACAAGCAGCCTACATTCGTCCACAGCGGTTACTTAAAAGAATATCAATCCCGACACAAGAAGCGAGCGCACAGCTGTTTGATACCTCTCCATCACTGAACGGGGTCTTCACACCGAGAGACGAGCAGAGGCGAAAGGACCTGGCTGCCATTGATCGCACAGAATATACTGAAACAGGGGGACATCACCGGAGACCTCATAATAATGCGAGACACCAGAAAGACGGAGCTCAGAACCGACAGCCATTGGAAAAAAAACGAAGGGATGCTTCGTTCGCGATGATCGTCACAAGGTAACTGTGCCTCGTTCATTTGCATGAGATTTGCACGAGATTTGCACAGCAGAGAAAGCAGCGTTTTTGCAGGTTAACAATTGAAACATGACAGTGGTCATTTCCAGCTGTTCCTCATTGTTTGCACGAGAGGTAGATACGTAGGAATTGGGTTAAAAGGTAAGAAAACAACGCAAACAGTGCGTAAATGGATTAAACATGTGTTGGTTCTGTAGTTAGATGCACTGGGCTTGGTCATTGTGCATTTATGCATTGTGGCTTCATTAGAGAATCTGCATTTAAGAGAGAGCCTTTTTAAATGTCTGTCTCTTGTCCCCTCACTCTTAGGATGTGAACGCTAACAAAACATTCAACAGATCTTCAGGCTGTCCTCGGCAACATCCGAAAAGCCCCTAATGTGTTATCTCCCACCTGGTTGCTGTCACCATGCCTGTCTCTCCACCTCCCGGACCGGGCAATAACTCTAGCACGGTGCCCTGGGACCCTGGCGCACCACTGTCACCCTCTCTAATAAACAGCACGGTGAAAATGGTGCTCATCTCTTTAATCGTGTGCACCTCGCTTTTTGGAAACGTAGTGGTGCTGTTGGTGTTTCAGCGCAAGCCGCAGCTACTCCACGTCGCTAATCGTTTTGTGCTCAACCTGCTTTTGGCCGACCTGCTGCAGACGGTGCTGGTCATGCCCTTTGCCATCGCCGCCACTGTGCCCGACGTCTGGCCCTTGGATGCCCGTCTGTGCCAGGCACTTGTGGTTCTCATGCACCTGTTTGCATTCGCCGGCGTCAACACCATCATCGTGGTGTCCGTGGACCGTTACCTCGCCATCATTCACCCACTGTCGTACCCAACCCGCATGACGCCCCATCTGGGCACCAACCTGATCGCTCTGACGTGGCTCTTCAGCCTGCTCCAGAGCACGCCGCCACTGTACGGATGGGGGGCCATCGAGTTCGACCGTCGCCACAATGCCTGCACCGTGGTGTGGTCCTCAAGCTACTCATATTCGGCCCTGGTGTCAGCGCTCTCGTTTTGGCTGCCCGTGGCAATCATGCTTTGCTGCTACTGGATGGTGTTCAGAGCCGCCAGGAGACAGAATGCCCTCGTTCACCCCATCCAGTCTAATCCCCCTCCACATTCCCAGGCACCCTGTTCTAGTCCTCAAAGACAGCAGGCACAACCAGAGGGACCCTTTTCGGCCTCCTACCCGATCAGGACTCGGCACAGACGCTTTCATTATCACTGCAAGGCGGCACGGGTGGTGTTTGTCATCATGGCATCTTACGTGCTCAGCATGGGTCCTTACAGTGTTCTGAGCACTATATCCATTTACTCTAGCGAATCCGTGCCACCCTGGTTGACCTCCACGGCTCTCATTCTCTTTTTCCTCCAGTGCTGCTTACACCCCTACATCTACGGCTACATGCACCGCAGCGTACGCAAGGAGTTCCTGGCGCTGCTCTGCGGGCCGCTGTGCGGACAGGCACGTATCAGTCAAGGCTCTGCTGTGGACAGCTGCTTCACAGTGACGGATGGGCGACTGCCGCACGCCCACCTGTCGAGCCAGGCTGCCCGCGTGTGCCCTCTCCGCACCTGGGAGGAAGGGACCACCAGCTCTTCTCCAACAGAGAGGAGGTCTAAAGACAGCCGTAAGGAGACCACCTCCATCAGTCTGAGCTCAGAGAAGGAGCTTACTGTTCACAGCAACAAACAATCTGAGTGAAACTTCTGTTCAGTACGCCATGTGTTGTGTAGGTGTATGAGATATACAGTATTGGGGAATATACAGATTGTACATTAATTGTGCATTTAGACAGTTTTAGGATGGGCATGATTTGATTGGAATCAAATGACATATTCGGTGCCTTTCAATACTAATACAACTCAATACAGTCAATCTCTAAAAGTATGAAAAATGCTATATACGTATTTATACGTATGCGTGCTGTACGTTATATTGCACAAAAACAACAACAACAACAAACCGTAGCAAAGGTAGGAGATGCATGCCTGTGGAAAAAAAAAGTTTTTTATTATTTGGATGGAAAGTGTTTTAAAGTTGCTACTGTGCAGTCATAGTGAATATTTACATTGAAAAGAAGTTTTAAAAGCATCTATGAAAAATGAGCGAATTCTTAACATTCCAATCAGCTCCTATGTTAAAAATAAATGTCTCTTTATTTTCGAATTACAAGAATAAAAGGGAGTGAACTGTTACGACAATATAAAATAATGTATAATATACAGTATCGAATGAAATTAATGTTCTCAAACTTTACATCCATGTCAAGAGAAACTGTATTACTGTAAAATCAAAAAAATTAAGACAGACAAGATTCAATAAGTTGTTTAGAAATCAATTAGTTTTCACAGTCTACAGTAAAGTGAAAAAAATCAGTTTTATTAACTAAATGAATGCCGTGGGATATAAAGTTCTCTTATAGAAGAGGTTTATTAATAACAATCAAACTGTACTATTGTAGAGATACAATTTGATTACTGTTTTAGGAAATTCCTGTTATATTGTTCATGTACCAGTATGATACTTAAGCGATGAATCTCATCAACTTTAAGATGTCGGTCAGTTATTCAGAAGTGCTGCTTTTCTAACCATTAGCCTCAGTAGAATTATGATGTAATGAATATTTATTTTATGTATTTCAGTTGTATGCTTTGTAATTTGTGTCTAGCAATTAGGAACTAGCAGTTTGGATGTAGTTAACCCCTTTTAATCTGAAGTCTGGGATGTAGAGCATTTAACAGCAGTCTCTTAATGTGTCACTTTTTTCTTGAAAATGACACCTTCACCAGTATTTAATAGACAAATGTGACCCTGGATCACAAAACCAGTCTTAAGTAGCACAAGCACATTTTTAGTAAAAGACAAAAAATAAATTGTATGGGTAAAAATGATCATTTTTTCTTTTATGCTAAAAATCATTAGGATATGAAGTAAAGATCATTTTCCATGAAGATATTTTGTAAATTTCCTACCTTAAATTTATAAAAACTGTATTTTTGTGAATGGATGGCCTGCTACAGTGCCTGTGGTTAACAACTTCAAAGGCAATTTTCTCAATATTGTGATTTTTTTGCACTCTCAGATTCCAGTTTTAAACAGTTGTATCTCAGCCAGATATTGTCATTTATTTTACAACTCATACATCAATAGAAAGCTTATTTATTCAGCTTTCAGATTATGTAAGCATCTCATTTTCGCAAAATTGACCCATAATACTGGTTTTGTTGTCCATGGTGACAAATAGTATTATCTGCGTGTTATGATGATTTTGACCAAAAGGTCGCTTTTCAGTGCCCATGACATACTTCATCCCACAAAATCAAACAAAGGTATTATTATGCTTTAAGAAATGTACGATTTTTTGGTAACCATTAAGGTTTCTTGTTTCTCAGGTTTATATGATGTGTCCCACTCTTTTACCTCATAACCATAGTCGATGTCTCCCAGCATAAATTACACACAGTGCATGAATAAACATGATGGCTCAACAACTGATAAAGCACTTTATATGATAGGCTAAGAACACTTATACAGAGTGGGACAGCTAATGATCAATCTGGGTTGTTTAGAGGTTGACTGAGATTTACACTGTTCAACTTTAATAGATTAAACCTGCCATGATTCTGCAACAGCCAGTTATTATTTTAATACCAGTGAGTGCTGCAATATATAATGGGCATTTTGTCTTTCGGTTTCCATTGATGTCTGCAGCACTTACAGAACTGTAGACAATCAGACTCGCAACTCATTTGGAGTCAGCCGACATAACTCAACTGTCACACCAGACTGTTTTATAAACGTTCAGACATTTTGTAACGATGTAATATGGATTTTATTTTCATTTTGTTATGACATGTTGAAGAATGTTCTTGTATACCTCAAAAAAACTGATGAAACATTCTGTGGGGTTTTAAATTAAAAGGGAAAAAACGTGCAACCATGTATAGTTTTTATGTAATGGCTGTTTTCAAACTACACGCTTAAATTATTTAATAAAAAGTAGAAAAGCACTACATATCTCCCATTATTAAGATTACTTGTATAAAAGTGTCCTAGAGGAAAAATGTGCTTCTATACAATTCTAAAAAAAAACAGAACAAAACAATGACACCCACACACAGCAACGGTAATAATTGATACACACCAGTAAGAGGTGTTGGGGGTGTGGTTTAAACGTGCATCCTACGAAGGATCGTTCCCAACAGATTATATACAACAGAAACATAAAAGTATCATCAGGAATCTTTGTCAAATGTCACAACTTTACAGATAAAGAAATCATGAGCGCAGTAAAACGTAGGATTCAGTATAAAATAATATTAAGACAACTTCAAACAGGTAAAGCACTGTAAAAAGTCTTTGGAGTTCACACGCTGACTTAATGTCAGTTAATGTGCAAATAAACAGTTAATAAAAGGCAGTCAGACACCAACAGGATGAGACGAGGGTGTTTTCGAAATCCTTCAAGATGTTTTCCTTCATTTGAATGTCTCTTAAAGCATCTACTCATTGACGGCTGGTTAGGAAAACATGATGCTGTGTTCATCCTCCTCTTAGTCCACTTTTAGCACACTGTAGATCTTATTTACAAACCAGAAGCAGGCGAAGAACCCTATAGTACCTGTATGGAAAAAAAGATGTACATTGAGATAAGCCCATGAGTCTTGAATCTGATCCCTTTATTACTATAGCATTGATACAGTTTACATATCAAACAGCACCTCCATTAAAATCACATTTGGAGTCATTTGGGTGGCATTTCATAAGATAACCATCTGTGAACGGAGCAATTTCAATGCAGCAAATTATCTGAAGGAGCTAAACTGAGCCGAACGTAATGAAACGCTGGATTAAATCTGATCATCGCTGGGGCGTCGCTGACAGATAAAGACCGTCTCTGTGTGAGATGAGCCGCTTAACAATAAGTCTGACATAAATCTTGAGCTCCGAATCTATTTTCAGGTGCATTTATATACCGAAGATTCACACAACTCCCCCTCACTTTCCGCACACGCTCCTGCTTTATTTTTGGTTCGCTCTCAGAATATAAAGTCAAGCTGGGATTGGATGAAACAAATGGGATGGTATAATTATTGTTCTAATAAGTGGTGGAGTGTGCTCGGAGACGAATAGCGCTGTGGGCTTTTAATGGCAATCCAGCAAGCCTCTTGTTTCTCTTTTGCCTCATATTTTTACCCCTCAAGCACCCGTGCGTAGAAGTTGCCATAACAGCCGTAGCCAGGGATCCTAAAGCATCTAGTAGAAACCATGGCAACAAATAGAATGTGGCTGATATCCACTGATGGCGACAATTTCCCATCATTGAAAGCAACGCCGTGAGATTGGCTGCGATTACATAGGATAACCTGGAGTGTTTTTGCAACTCTCTGTTTGTTCTAGTCTATAGTCCTGTTCTAGTGGGTTAGAAAAATGTAAATTGATCAAAACAAAAGTAAATCACATGCTGGGTACATGGGGATGTTATCGAAGCACATCTGTCTACAGCTCTGGGTGCTAGGGCCATGGCCGGCAGACAGCTGGCCGGCTCTCTCCACCTCAGTCTCAGCATATCAATGAGGAGAAGCGGGAGAGATGTGATTAAGACCAGAGGGAGCGCTGCTATCTTTCAACAACACTGAAGGATGAGCAGGAATATTTATAAGTGTCCCAATTACCCACGGACTGAACACAGTTGTCGGGCAGAACAAAGTGACCAAATCTGGTCACCTGCCAAACCAAAGCTTTAGAAATGAGACACTGTGGTGTATCTGAAACACTAACATCACAGGCATCCTGAAACAATGAAAAGCTTGTATTTGAAGTGAACGCTTTAATTGTGATTGACCCTGTTAGCTTTCTTTAAAGGAAAGGAAATGTCCACGTTGAACCAAGAAAGGATGAAGAATTTGCATGTCACACTAAACACACAAAGTATTGATTTCCATGAACAGGATATATATCCTGTAGCAGTTAAAATTTGCACCAGTTCAACAACTGATAACAGACAAGGGTGACAGTATTTTTAACAGAGTAAACATGGTTAATGATACGCACACATCTTAGAACAAAGTTTGTTCTTTGTTCCTGCACAAGAGTGTCTTCATTTACTTGAAAGTGGTTAACAGCTGTCTCTAATATGTCTTATTGAAGGCTAATATGATGTAGATTCAAACTGAATTATTTCAACTTTTCTGTACTGAAAAGTCATCATTCTCGGTCACAGTTCTTAAAGGAACAGTTCACCCAAAAATGGAAATTCTTTCATCATTTACTCACCCTCGGGTTGTTGCAAATCTGTATACATTTCTTTGTTTGGTTGAACACAGAAAGATATTCGGAAGAATGCTTGTAACCAACAGTTCTTGGCCACCACTGACTACCATAGTAGGACCATAGTAGTTTTTCCTCAATGATAGTCAATAGTGGCCCAAAAGGGTTTGGTTACAAGCATTCTTCCAAATGTCTTGTATCTGTGTTCATCAGAACAAAGAGATTTATACAGATTTGGAACCACCCGAGGGTGAGTAAATGATGACTGAATTTTCATTTTTTGGTGAACTGTCCCTTCAAATAACTTTAATATCAATATTAAATGGTTTTCAAGGGTACATGTAAACAGTGTCTCGTATGTCTTACCTGTGAAAATAAAGAAGATGAGCACCATGATCATAGTGTAACCAAAGTAGAGGATGGTGCTTGCGAGCCCTATGATTTGAAGTTTTGAGAAAAAGTAATGCACTGCATAGATGAACAGATAGACGGCTGTGAAACCGCTGGTCAGGAATGATCGCCACCACCAGTGATAATCCTGTAAAACAAAATAAAAGAGACCAAAAATGAAATGAATACTTTTCATAAATATGTATCATGTCCACACAGAAGATCAGTTATATCAGTAGGCTTTTTTATACATCAGTTCTCTCTGGTTCTCGAATCTGATTGGCTGATGGCTGTGAGATATTCTACCAGGATCATCACGGGAACTGATCGTTGAACCGATTCACTGACTTTTTGTGAAATAACTCGGACTAACCTCGCAACTGCGTTACTCTGAAGCTAGATTGCTAGCAAACAAACACACAAAGCTGTTAATCCTTTCCAGAATGTTAACTTCCGTGATGCTTTCTCTTTTTAAAAAAATATATGAAATGACCAAACTCTGCACATTAATTTGTTTGGTATATAGCCGCTTGCATATTAGATGTTCGCAAATGCAAATATGCATATGTACGTTTGCATACATACATCAGTCAATTTATTACATTATCCTGTCAAATGAAAAACATTTGTCCTTCAGTTTTCTTACCTCTGAACATAAATGGAAATAGCAGAGCAGGATAGTGGCCTCAGAGCATGTGATGAGCAAAATGATAAACACCAGGAAGAGGAAGCCAAACATGTAATACATCTGATGAGACCTATACAGCGAAACATTGTAATGTATCATTAGGAAACATCTTCAAACTTCTCCAAATGACCTCAAAGCAACTCATTTTCAAATGTATTTGTCACGATTATTAAAGCTGTCTGACTTTACCATATGCTGTTGAGGATGAAAAAGAGCTGGATGAAGATGCAGCCAAAGGGCAGGATGCCGCCCATGACAATGCCCGGCATGGGTTTGGTGAAGAAGGACTGCTGGGGAATTTGTCGTGGGATCTGGTTTGTTCTCACTGGTGGCTCAATGCCCTGTGAAAGCAGGAAAATAAAAACACACCCACGTTTATCACAGCGTGACAAGGAAAAAGCATACACAGATGGAAAAAGCGACAGCAGCTGATGGTGACACAAAGAAACATTCTGTAATACGCTGTCACAAATAAGCAAACAGGGAAATTGTGGAGTTCAGTTTTTCTTATTCATAAAAATAACTGCAAGAATCTGGAGGTCTTCAAGTAATAATTTCTTTGAACCTGCCAAATGAACCGTTCTAAAAGCCAGCATTAACAATTTGAATAGCAATCGAAAAACATCTATTTATAGAGACATACTCACTGGTTTTTTGAAGCCAAAGTAGGCGCCCGCGAAAGTGAGAGGAACAGAAATACCGAACCACAGTGCCAATATGGCCACTAGTGTACCAAAAGGAATGGCCGCAGAGGAGCCCTCAACCCACAGGATCAGATTCATCAAGAAGAAATCCACAAACACAATCCTGCAAAGACAACCAGTTAAGTGTGTAAAAACCTGTGTGCTTTCATTTGCTTCACACTATTCATGTTTTCTTCATGGAAATTTGTCAACATACCCAGGGCACAAGAAGGCTGTGAGGAGAACATTGGTTTTCCAGTTTTCACCACCGAAAGCTGATGACACAGTCGAAATGTGTAATTAATTGAACTTTACTAAAGAGCAAACTCAACCAAATAATAATGCTTTTCAGAAAATTTTGAGTTGAATATAGTCTTACTCTTATAAAGTCTCGCAGACACGTAACCAGCAGGTGTGCCAAGCAAGACCCACAGCACCACTGAACAGGTCATGAGTGCTCCCCTGTTGGCAGGAGACAGGAAGCCCAGACAGGCCAAGACTAAAGAGAACAGCAGGACAGTTATTCGCAGCAACATGACTGGACTAAAATGTGTATTGTGCAGAAATAAACTTTTGAATGCCAATGATCAGTAAGATTCTAGATCAAAACATTTTGTTGTTTGTGAAACCAGTTCCTATAAAAATCCCAATAGATTCCTATAATTCTAACCCTAAAGATGCCCTGAAATAATTAAATCCTTAATGTGACCCTGAAATACAAAACCAGTCTTAAATAGAACAGGGACATTTTTAGTAAAAGCTAAAAATACATTTTGAGTCAAGATTATCCATTTTTCTTTTATGCCAAAAATCATTAGTATATTAAGTAAAGATCGTGTTCCATAAAGATATTTTGTAAATTTCCTACCTTAAATATATAAAAACTTTATTTTTGTGAGTGGATGGCCTGCTACAGTGCCTCTTATTAACAACTTCCAAGGCAAATTTCTCAATATTTAGATTTTTTTTGCACCCACAGATTCCAGAGTTTTAACCAGTTATATCTCTGCCACCTATCCCAACAAACCGATCCTAACAAACCACACATCAATAGAAAGCTTAATTATTCAGCTTTCAGATTATTTTAAAATCTCAATTTCGCAAAATCGACCAATAAGAATGGTTTTGTTGTCCAGGTTCACAAATGTGATTGGAAGTTGTTTCAGGAACGTGTGCTACTTGGCAAGAGCACCGTATATAGTTTAATACAGACTTCATATTTAATTCCATTCTGTCCAAGCACTTACAAAGGGTGATGAAGGTCATGATGAAGATCTGTGTGCCCTGTCCGAGGAAGACAGACAGAAGCATGCCCAATCTGGGTGGCCTGAACACATCACCATGTACCTGCTTCCACCCAGACTCCTCATGGAGATCTTCCTGAAAACGACATAAAAAAAAGATTCCCATTATCATTCTAGTGATCATTATTACGGACCATATCAGGTCACATCACATAACTACTAAGAGCCAGATTTACTAACAGCTTGCGGCAGCGCAAACACCTCTTTTGGTGTAAAAAACTACAGTCTGTATTTACAGCACTGAAAAGGTGTAGACAGCTGCTTTTGCGACTGACCTTATTGCATAAGCATCTGTAGGAGTTTCTTCTTCAGATGCAAACTTTATGGGAGGAGGGTATTTAAATGAATAAAGCCACACAATTTACTAAGGTTTGCGCTCGTCATTGTACTGATATTTGCGGCTTTATTTAACAGTCCAAAAAAACATTTCTTAAACCCTGCGCTTATTTGCACAGCTCTTGGTAGATTGCGTTGGTCAAAATGGGAATGAGATGGTGTTTATTGACGTGCGTCACTACCATACGGGCTTTTTTGAAAGTGCGGTCTCACGCTATTTTAAGCTGGTTAGTAATTCTGGCCCTTAAGGTCAAGACACAAAGAGCACACACTTAAAGAAACAAGAGACGGTTGTACATCACATCTGCACAACGAAAGCATCCTTCATTTTCACCTTGATTGGTGATCATAATAACAGTATGTTTACTATACAAAGGAATTTTCCCAGAAGCCAATCAATAAGCAAATCAAAATCACCCACGATAAAATAAGCTTGTAAGCTTACGTAGGTTCTGTTTGCAGCTGGAGGGATCTTAACCCAGTCTGCCTGTGAATATCACAACAGAGGTTTCAGTGATAGTAAGTATTCTCACCATCAAAACAATGAGAAAACTCATAACTCATAACTAAGAGGACAACTATGGCTAATCTCGAGGCAACGACAAGGTTGCTTATTTGTTTTGTACGATGTGAAGTGTACAAAAATGTACAATGTAAAATAAACAATACTGAAGTCCCACCCCTAAATCGAATAATCACTGACAAAAAAGCGAATTGTTCCAAAAAATACAAATGAGACTGTGTATATCTAACAAATAAATAACTATTTTAACTTGTTTGTGTCAAAAACTAGTCATTAACATTCCCACATTTATTTTCCAACCCTTATTTTGATTTTGGCATTAAGGTCAGTATTTTTTTTTCAAGGGAGGTCTTCAAGAAATATTAAATAACAAATAGTATCTAAGGTTTACAGCCAAGCCAAAAAACTACCCCAGCTTTCAAATATATGCTTTTTTCAAACTTCCGACACATCGCAGTCACTCTTTCTTAACATTAGCATCCTTCAGAAACAACTGAAACAGACAGCCCAAAGTACAGCCCAGCTTGCACTAGTGTTACACATATGTGACCCTGGACAACGAAACCAATCTTAAGGTTCAATTTTAAGAAATTGAGATTTTTACCAAATCTGACCGAGAACTATGAAAACTCTGGAATCTGAGGGTGCGAAACAGTGAGAAAGTCACCTTTAAAGCTGTCCATCAGAGGCGATGTAGCAAGGCCATCGACTCACAAAAATAAAGGTTTGATATGTATACGGTAGGAAATTTACAGAATACTCAAAAAAAAAAGTCACCACCTGGATTTTACTTATTTTTCTGGGACGGACAGTGTATCTCCATTGAACATGACCTTTACTTAATTTTCTAATGCTTTTTGGCATAAAAGAAAAATCTATAATTTTGACTGATACAATGTATTTTTTGCCATTACTTCAAATGTTCTTGTGCTACTTAAGACTGGTTTGTGATCCAGGGTCACATATATCGTTGGGAATATTATAAGATAAGCTGTATAGATAGTTTAAAATAAGTTCAGATAAACTGTAAAGTATAAAAATATAATTATACAAAAACTGGTTGTCTGGTTTAACTGCAATGATGTGG
Source organism: Triplophysa dalaica (assembly GCF_015846415.1). Taxonomy (NCBI): domain Eukaryota; kingdom Metazoa; phylum Chordata; class Actinopteri; order Cypriniformes; family Nemacheilidae; genus Triplophysa; species Triplophysa dalaica. The sequence goes on from NC_079557.1 coordinate 11,671,525, forward strand.
AAATGTCAACTCCGTAGACACAAGAGACTGAAGTGACAGTGTTCAGTCATACAGTCTTTCTGTTATCTAGAAAGTAAATTCAATGCACCTGGTCTATCTGGTTGTACTTGGCAATGTCCTTGTGAAGTGTTCTAAGCATGATCATGGCCACCATGCCAGACAGGAAGAGCACGATAACCAGTGAGTTCATGATGCTGGAAGTCAAATAAAGATTTGTTATAAACATATAATAACTGTTTATTATCACCATTGGGAGTGATTTTAAGCTGGCCAGGCTCTTTGTGTTTACCTGAACCACTGGATATTGGTGTGAGGCATGGAAACCAAAATGTAATCCCATCGAGATGCCCATTTTATCTCATCATTACGCTAAAATGAAGAAAAAAAAAATGACATGCAGTTCTTTACAACCATGTGAATACAGACTCATTAAAGATTACAGACTCATAAAAGATTACTTGCCTTAAACTTAACAGAGTAGGAGTAGGTCACTTCGAGGTTACTGGTGAAATCTACTGGTATGTCCATTGGAGGTCCTTCACATGTCAGTTTATTCGCATTACTATGTTTGATACTGTAATTCCAACAGGAACACATGTTATGTGTTGGACCACATGCAATTTGCATGAACAGAACTACACAGAAAGCTCATTCAGTTCTACATGTTTGCTACACCTTGCGTGTTTACAGAGGGGGGCAGGGATGACGTATTTTTGTATGAAAAAACCAAGAAGAGAGGTAGCATTTAAGCACTTCCGGTTCCATCGCCGAATGGATTTTTAGTTAAATGCATGAAATAAGGTCTGTGGTTAACAAAAAATTGTATATAAATCACAAAGGCTGCTCATGATTTTTTTTAAGCTTTAAAACAGAACAAGTTGCAAAACATGAATACAGACATTATCGGGGACGTTAAATGTCATCAGGCATAAAAATATCACAAATAATGCAGCATAGGCACATATGTCTAACACGTGGATGGGGATGCATTCACAGAGTAATTGCTTACCAGGCAACATTATTTTTAATCAAATATGAATGTGTCGACTGAGGCTTGGTGATGGTGACACTGAAGTCAAGCGACCATGGTGTAGTCTGTTTATGGACTCATGTTAGCTTTTTACTTCTGCTGATTGTATTAAGGCTTCACAATGAATACATTTTGTGTTCATTTGTAAAGATAACCTTAATAATCTTTATGATTCGTGTAGGGATCGTAAATGTTTGTTAATCTCAGCGCTTATATTTCCAAAAGTTTATGGAAAGGTCCATAGGCATTTGGTCGAGGAAACAGGTATAGCGCTAACTTCTAGGTTGGCCTACAATAATACGTCATCCCTGATGCACTATTGGATACTTTCTACAATGTCAATACATTTTATTATGCTTTCTGCAGCCAACAAGAGCGTAGTGCAATTTAACACATTTTACAATGTTATAATATTATAGTCAGCTGTGCAGATTTCACCCAAATTGCTTTTTATCAAACATCAATTTGGTATTATCTTTACTTGCTGATGTGCAATGGAAAGGCCTAGTTTCGCAGAGCTAAATGGTAAAGGATACTGAAAGTTGCAAAAAAACAAAGGCACTTATAGAAAAGTATTTTTTCAAACCTTCTAGGTTCCAAAGTAGCTCCCACAAGCCGAGCACCAATCCCAGCACTCTCTTCTACCCTGTGGTAAGATATGGTGATGTCCACATGGTTGAAAATGTAGTAAGTGTTCTTTTTGTTGAATTCGGCCTGAAAGAGCAGATAACAAATGTATGTCATTGGAGCACCTGGTCAGTATCTGCAAACTAAATTTCATAGAACCCAATTTTTTATGGTCACCAAGCCCACCTCCCCCGACACAAACCCCACAAAGTCTGTCACTATATACGCATTTTATCCAAGAAAAAGTGTTTTACATTTAATTATAACAATAATTAACAGGCTAATTAACCGGCCCACTCACGTTGATAACGCAGGCATCTTTTGGCTTTCCTTCTTGGTTAACTAGGCATCCAATGGGAAATCCAGGATTGCAGATTTTCTGATTGTCCTCTATATTATAACACCATGTTACAGGCATGTTGTCTAAAATCCTGAAAAAAAAGAAAATGTGTTAAGTCAATGCCAATATGGAAACGAAGAAACAAAAGGTCAAGCCAAGCCCTAGAACGACCAATTAGTATTTTGTCTTTGTTAAACGTTTTGGGCAATCAATCTGGTTATGCAGAAAACCTAGAAATCATGACACGTTGACGTTGACGGACACGTTGCTAACCACGCCTTTGTAGACTTACCAGTGGTGCTGGTAATTCAGCTCCATTCCTCTCTTAAGAAAATCCAACTTTAGCTTTTCTTCCTTTCCGGCCGACGTCTCATACTTTTTAGTGCAGACCTTTTCGCATGTCTTGTCGGCATTAAAAGGAAACTGAAAGAGGATAAATTCGAATTCAATACCTGAAGGATACTGGCGAAACGTTTTTTACCTGTTTAATAAAGTGTGGTACAGTTTTGTCTATTCCATCAACATGTAGTAAAACTTGCCAAACAAGATATGGATGTTGATCTACGTGACAGCGATTTTGAAAGACCCAGAGGCCCATCTAGAACTTACACTATACATAAGTAGTTCAGCAACAAGATAACTTTCTAACCTTGTATGGGGACGTTTCTATTCTCTCTCCAAATAACACCTGACCAAGGTTCTCTGAAGGTCTTCTTTCATTTGAATCTTTGCAGAAATCAAACCTGAATCAAAGGGAATTTGCTTATTGATTAACTGGTGTAAGGAATGGAAATATAAGGTATAATATTAACATAATGTATAATTATATTATAACATTGTGACCAAAGATACTTACGCATCATACTCATAAGGTAGGACTGATTCCACAGAGTCCAGTCTATTTACAAACATCTGGATCTCCCTCTGTGGGAATAACAGACAGCTGACAGTCAATCATTACTCAACAATTTCATACAACCCTCTGTTTGCCAAATTAACACTTTGATCTCAAACACTTTGATCTTGTGAGGATCAAATATAAACCGTGGAGATTGTCCTAAACACACCAGAAATTGCTTACTTGTTTAATGTTTAACCATTCACTTAGTGTTTTGAGCACACTGCCTAATCATAATTGCTAGAACAACAATAAAAGCTCACCTCACATTCCCCTGCATCTACTTCCGAAGCTATCTCACAAAAACTGACTGGCGCTAAACCCGGAAGGTAGAATCCAGAACACGAGCTGATGGCTAATAAACTGCACATAAATATGAAACGCTTGTTCGGTGACTTCATTTTTCAGTCCAGTTTCCTAATTCCGGTTTACTCAGTCGAGGAAAAAAACATAAAACTAACAGGCAGTGGACAGAGAAAAACGACCAAGACAGCGAGCTAGCAGCTGTCTGTTCCTCTAGATTTTTGTATCAGTAATAGTATCATCACTTCCGTATGCGCGTGTAGCTCCGCCTCCCAGCTCTCCTCCCTCTTTTCCGTGACGTCGTTGATGTACAATCTTGTGTTTAAAGGGATAGTTCATCAAAAAAATCTAATTCTGTCAAGTTGTCAAACCTGTATACAATTATTTGTTCTGTTGAAATCAGCGAAAAATATGTGGAATATGTTTGCCATTTTCAGTTCTGGGACATCATTTACTACCTTAGTAGAAAAAACATTGCATATTCTGTGTAAATTCGATATTTTGAAGAATTTAGGAACACATACAGTTCTGGGGCATCTTTGACTACCCTTTAAAATTGTCCAGAACCCAGACCAGAAAGTTGCTAACATTCTTCCAAATATCTTTCTCTGTGTACAACAAAGAAATGCATAAAAGTTTGGAACAACTTGAGGGTGAGTATATGATGACGGAGGATTTTATTTTTGGGTGAACTATCCCTTTAAGGATTAAAAGAAAGACCCTCCAAAAACCCGAAAGCTTGTCACATTCTGTAACAGTCAGTTTTCATGTATTTATAGAACTTTTCTTATTTTTATTTACTTTATTGTTATTTCTTTGTTTTTGTTTTATTTTCGTTCACTTGATTACTACTTGTATTGCTAAAAATATTGTAATCAAAAAAGGATTTTAAGAAATAACATTTTGGTAATTACATAGGAGTGCCTGACCTTCAGATGTGATGATATTTTAATATTAATTTACACATACGTATACATGCATATACAACAGTTATACATACATATACACCTGAAAAAAAAATCATTTTTGGTATTAATATTTTCTTACTGTTGTATTTGGATGTGTTTATGTATTGTGGAAGCTTCTGATTCTGATAAATTATGTGTAATTTTCAAACAACACTATAGAGGGCGTGCGAGACTTCTTAACTTATAAAGTAAGGCCTTCTACCACAGAGTAAGTGGCTGTGCAGCTCTGGGCGGGCCGAAAGACGTGTGACATATATAAACCAGAAGACCCCTTTTGTTTCTGTCTATTGACCCTGTGGTGAGTATTGGTTAACATCAGCTTGTTCTGCATTTTTGTTTAATTATGCATATGTGCTTAGTTTATCGATAAGTGGTGATCATAAAATGCATGTTCGTTATAGCCGCCTCGATCTTCCTACGTTGCGAATAATAAATATTTCAGGACTTATGATTGTAATTTGCCTCGTGTTAGCTGGATGGCGGGCAGCATGTCTTTTTTCAACGCACGTTCTAATCGACATTTTGATGCATTGTTACATGCAGTGTTAATTGATTATATGATTAAAATATAATCGAGGGTTGTTAACCACTATAGCGTTATGTGTTGTTGTTTATGAACCTCGATTCGACCTGATTCATCTGCCAGCAGCGTGTGGCCGCAAGCGACCGCCATTTTGTGAAGCATGTTATTAAAAACTTAACGGTAAATGCGAAACAAACGTATCTTCGGAAATTGTATAATCTTTCATAACATGCCTGACACAAATCGTTCTATTTAGTAACGCACGTGCGTATCGACACGTCCGTAGGTTGGCTAACGTTAGCATACCGGACCAAAAAGGTTGTATAAAGGTGACATTGCATGTTTTTTTTTGTATATTCAGTCACCGTTTCCAACTCGCGTGGGTGGTGGAACAGAATGCACTGACAGTTTTGCGTTGGCGTCTGCAATTCATCAATTTTAAGTGGACTTATCTGGTATTTGGCAATGAAAAATGTGCCTCTCCCCTCTAACTCTAGTTGCAATAGCGAGAAACATGGCGGAGGCAGACCGACCAGGCAAGCTCTTCATCGGTGGCCTCAACACAGAAACCAGCGAGAAGGTCCTTGAAGCATATTTCAGCAAATTCGGCAGGATATCGGAAGGTAATTGCCAGTTTAAAATGGTTGCTTTAAGGTTCCGATTGCATGAATGAAGAACAACTTATGTCGTTGTGTGGTGGTGTATGACTGCGTCTGCTGCAAACGAGTAGGAAACCTAACCATAGATAAATTATTGATTTGGAAATTGTGCATTTGATGTGAATTACACACGAATTAGTTTCTTGTTTTTGTAGTTCTCTTGATGAAGGACCGCGAGACGAATAAATCAAGAGGTTTCGCATTTGTAACTTACGAGAATCCTGGTGATGCAAAAGATGCTGCAAGAGAAATGAATGGCAAGGTAACGTTAAGTAAAGCAAATCGACATTTGTAAGCAATGATGATGCTTTGTGTTGTTGATCATTTTGAACTGATGTTTTCCTCTAAGAAGTTCTGAGCTTACAATTTGTAGTGCTCCATTTATCTTATTTTCTGTTTTTTAGTAATGTTTATCTAAATCGGTCATCTCATTTATTTTTCAAGCCTCTTGATGGAAAGCCCATTAAAGTAGAGCAGGCCACAAAGCCTCAATTTGAATCTTCTGGCCGTCGTGGTCCACCCCCAGTTCACACACGAAGTCGCGGTCCACCCCGAGGCCCGAGAGGATCCAGAGGGGCACCAAGTGGAATGCGGGGACCACCAAGCAGAGGTACTATTCCATCTCATTTATACAAATTTCTTATCAAATTTGACAATGCTATGATGAGACCTTTTTCATGATTCACGTATGATTGTTTTCTAAGAAGTTCTGAGCTTGTCGCAAGTATGCATGCAAATTTTATCGGTTAAAACTTTTCTGAGATAACGTAGGAGTTGTAGAACCTTTTTTTAAAGGCATTTCATCGAGAGGCCCACCTCCAACAAAGAGAGGCCCACCAGTGAGGAACGGAGGACCCCCACCCAAAAGATCTGCACCCTCTGGGCCAATGGATAGATGTAAGTGCTGCTTTTGATGCAACTGTGGTATGCTGCTTTATAAAAATATATTTAAGCCATGAAATGACATCTTTGTATTTAACAGCACCTATGTCAAGGGATAGAGACCCATATGGTCCCCCACCCCGCAGGGATTCACTGATGTCTAGAAGGGATGATGGTCCTTCACCTCGTGATGATCACTACTGTAATAAAGACAGGTAATAACTATTAATATTTCAGTGTTTGGTATGTGTATTTAAATAACAAAAGGTCACAAGCCATCCATGTCCTGCAGTTACTCCAGCCGTGACTACATGAGCTCACGTGACTCTCGGGACTATGCTCCTCCACGCGACTACCCGTATCGGGAGTATCCAGCCCATTCCACTTCGAGAGATGAATATGGGTCAGGGTCCAGAGGATACAGGTGTGTTAAGTATAAGTATTCAGCAAAGACCTAAAGCCAAGGTCCTGTAGACTTTAAAAGCTAACATTTCTTTGTTTCTTAGTGATCGAGATGGCTATGGTGGTGGCCGAGAACCCAGGGGTTATATGGAACGACCCACCACAGGCTCATATAGAGACCCTTACGATGGTTACGGTAAGACTAAACTTTCAGTGTGGTGAAAATGTGGGAGGGTCTCCACTTGAACTGTCTGTTATGCACTTGGAAAGGGCTGCCTTTTGTGATTTGCCAAAAAGTGGAAACATCAAACGTGGCATCTTTTCGTCCTGAGTGTTCCAACCAAAAACCAAACCAACAAGGAATCTCTCACATGCTGCGTTTGCCCCCAAAGCCTTGAGTCGTTCTGGTAGCTCTGTCCGAAAAAGCAAGCGAAACAAACTACCCAAACTCCTGGAATTCAGTACAAAGGGAAAATGCTTTTACCCCACAATGGCGTGCCAAAGGGCTGTGATTGCGCAATTGTCAACACTGTGGTTTGCTAGTTATCTTGTGGTTAAACACCCGCCCAGAACCAGAAAGGTCCAAATTTATTTTTTCCACATTTGGATAGTTGGCAACCTTGAGCTAAACTTGACACGAATTTGGGGAAATGGGCACTTGACAAAGCAGTAACATGCAAAGAATGTTTAAGTAAATTTTGCCAATTACATGACCCATTGACCCTGCAGGTAACTCGCGCAGCGCCCCACCCTCAAGGGGTCCCCCTCCATCCTACAGTGGGAGTGGCGGAAGCAGTCGTTATGACGACTATGGCAGCAGTTCCCGGGATGGATATGGCAGTCGTGAAAGTTATCCAAGCAGTCGGAGTGACCCATACTCCAATAGTCGTGCTGACCGTCCGGGTAGGCAAGAAAGGGGACCACCCCCTCCTCTTGAGAGAGGCTATCCTCCTCGAGAATACAGCAGCTCAAGCCGTGGGGCACCTCGGGGTGGCGGGCGTGGAGGTGGCCGGCCAGAAAGAGGAATGGCCCGAAACCGATACTGAGATGGACTTGAATGGAGAAATGGCGTTCTCGTTGAGATGTTCTAAAGACTTGAGTTTTCAAAAAACGTCCTTTTAAAATATGGATTTCGAACTTCAGTTTCAAGCTGTGTCCAAACATGTGAAGGTTTTCCCATCCTTTTAAATGCAGAGTTTTTTTTTTCCATTGCCCATATTCCATTTAGTGATACCGTTGCAATCTAAGTGAGTGTTCTTTTTTGTACAATGTTGATTGTTAAAACTGCATTGCTCTGAAACATGGCTTTCATTTACCAATAAAGTGTTTTTAAGCAAATTTAAGAAAAGCTGCTGTTCAAGGAATTAAGAAATTAATTGAAACACAAATTCAATTGAACTGAAAATTAGTTTTTCATGGTGAGCATGCCCAAATGGCACTTCATTGTCAAATTTAGATGCTAAATATTCATGTAGGAATGATTGTTGAAGACAGGACAAATGTCACCTTTTTCCCCAAACTCTCTATGGGTGTAGTTTTCCCTCAGTGCAAACGGACTCTTCATCGCAAAGCCTTAACAATGACTGCTTGCATCGACCAATCCAAAGACAACCAAAATGCAAGAAACAATTCAGCACCACAGATAAAACCTGTCGACAGCTGGTAAGCAAAGCAAACCCTTTTGTTCTGGTCTAAGTGAAGTCTCTGTGGTGTCATTTGAAACCTAAAGGTTAGTGTAATTTTAGTCAAACGTCGTCTTTGTTGCCCTTGCTTAACAAATGCAATCCTGCTATCTGAAACGTTTTGGTATTTCCAACATAACTAAACGTCACCTCTGTCAACAAAGGAGTCTATGAATTTCAACCACTGGATCACTTGAGTTTAAGAGTCCCTAGTCTCAAATATCAGCCAGTTTCTACCGTTGCACAAAAGGAGAAAATGACTGGATTTTTTTGCCCCTTCATCACGTTTCTCATTTCAAATTCAAAAATTGCCCATTGCTTTTAAAGGATTTGAATTTCTTCAAAGGATCAAAATGTAAACCAAATAGGTGCAACATCTCAAAACATCACAATGGGACCCTAATGAAATTTTAGTAAATCACTTAATTAAAAGCCAGATCTGCTCTCAAAACATGCCTCTTACAAAAAAGGAGACCTCATGGAGAAAAACCGCAGCCCATCAACAAGCCTGGAAAACCGTTCAGATTGGATTGATTTATTTTAATACTTGTCCCCATTCTTAGCTTTATCTGTTTGCTGACTGTAACTTTCTTGTTGCAGGATAAATGCTGGATCATCGTCAGACTCTTGATTCCTTTTTTTGCTGATCGGCACCTGTTGGTTGCAGTGAATATGATGCCTGTTGTCCTCTATTACAATGCAGGTATGCTGAAATCCAAGAATTGAATACCTATTGTATTGCATTTCAATACAACTAACAGTTAGTCCTGTTTGTCCAGATCGTCCAGTTTCGATGATGACTGTTCAGTCAGGTTGCGTGGTGTCCATGGAGCAGTGGAGATGCCAAATGCATAAAGCCGACAATGAATTATTCATTAATGAATGTTAATTTTGAAAATGCTTGTTTAAATAAATAACTTGGAATTGGAAAACTGTGTCCTTTTATTGTCAGGATATTTTTACAGAAATGAAATCTCCACCTCTGTGCTGTTAACTGTGGTTATCAGGGTTTGTCGTCCAACCTCTTCATATGCTTTTTAATTTTACTAAGTCCGTAAAATGACGCCATAAAGACTTGCCAATGTCAATCCCCTTTGTCTTATTAAAATAAAAGAGGCTTTGTATTGGTTGTAAGGCAGACGTCCGCTAAAGGACTTCCTAGTGCGGCTGAATGGTCGTTACAAACCCCGCAGCAAAAGCAGAAGCGCGACGGATGTGGGGAGCATCTAAAGATAAGTACAGAGAATTGGCACAGCACGGGTGCAGTGCAATCTAAAGGCCCATTGAGCCTAAACTATGAACCCAGAGGAGCAGACGGTTACGTGGCTAATAACATTAGGCGTGCTTAATTCCCCTAAAAAGAATATTGCCGATCCAGAGGACTTTTTGAAAACATCTTTGAAGGATGGGGTCGTTCTGTGCAAGCTTATGGAGCGTCTGCTACCTGGACCCATCTTAAAGGTAATCGCTAACACGCGCAGACGTTTATAAATAAAAAGCAACAGTGTACCAAATGCTAACGTTATTCGTCTTTAAATGCGAAGCCGTCAAGTATGCAATGCGACACCGTAGCGTCACTATACGTATCGTCGGATGCTTGTCGAGTTAGTCTTTGTGTTACGTGTCTGTAAATGTACTTTTAAACGTTGGGAAACAACGCCATGAATGCGTTTAGTTTACTGTTTATGTATTCAAGGCGCACGAATAAACCATGATAAAGAACCTAACTTCCTGTTACACGGGGAAAACACTGTTCCGCATTCTTAAGCAAAGCAATTTCTCTTGAATTAATGTGATGCATTTATATGTATTAATTATACCAGGAAATGCATTTCTCCTTTCAGGCTTTTTAAGCCATTTGACTTTACAGATCATACATCATGCATATCTCGAAGGCTAACTGTGTTGAGACCGATGACTTACACGGGGCCTTTTGCCTTAACACACAAGACATGCTTTTTTATGACGTTTTCTACTAAATACATGTTTAGTTAATTCGTGTTGCGCCCGGGGTTTAGTTCGAGGGAGAGCAAACGTGCTTTGATCGATGCCACAACTTTGTAAAAGTTCTCTGTTCTTCGAAGGCCCGTTATGTGCTTTCTTGGTTTGTCCTCCCCTCCGTTTTAATTAAAAGTGGTAGTTTTCAACAAGACATTTATAAGACATGCAGGTAGCCTTAGCGGTCCGATTTAGAGGCTCGTATCGTCACTTCCTCCATAGATCTGTTCCTGGTGCTAAAGGGCCCGATGTGATCTAGAGTAGATACGGGCTGTGTATGTGTGTGAACCAGAACTAAACGCACGCGAAGAAATAGTTTCTCGTTAACTTAGCGGAAGCCGTTTTTAGCATGTGATATTGTGCGGCAGTGGCTCGGTACGCAGTGGCTAATTGTCCGGGTTGACATGTCTGTTTCAAAACCAGATCTTTGGTGATTTTTTTGCGTTGCGGTTGCATCCAAGGCTTTCGGCAAAGTTGAGGTTATTTACATCCTCGCTGTTTCTTTGCTTGCAGTATTCATCTGATCCCCGATGCGAAGCGGACTGCATTGCAAATATTCGGGAGTTTCTGAAAGGATGCCAGTCTCTAAAGGTTGAGGTAAGGTTATTTAACGTTTTTGTTAAGGGTCATGCCTTTGAAAAACATCGTTTGTGCTTGCAGAACTCTTGAGCATAACATACACAGATGAAGATCTTTAAAGTTTAGGTAATCAAGTTTTAGAAGTAAACGAATCCGTTAATAGTTATTTGTATAAGTCGGTGTTTATGTCATGCACGTGGATTTCATTTTAGGCTAGTGGTAATAAACAGACTTTGGTTTTGTGAATGCATGCTTAACCTTAATCATCTTTCTTGTTAAATCTACTTGACAATAACTAGTAATCTAAACTAGTGTTTTGTTGAGTCCTTCCTCACCATTTAAGTGCAGCTGTTCGTTAACAGGGCTATGTTTAAGTATTGCAAGTGGGATTTGATCTTGCATGTCAGTGAACAACATGCTCTTTCACAGGTGCATGTCAGTGTAATAAATTTCATTGATTAACATTAGAAATAGCTGTTGCCCAGCGCCTACAGCAACTCTGGCAGATATGGAAGATCCTTGGTTCAGGCACATTTGTGGAGAAACAGCACTGACATTTTCTGTTTCCATTTACTAAAGTTATGACTATGCGCATGAGATTGGCAAACGTCCCTGAATAAGTGCCATGTTATTACGCTGTGGTTCGGCTTTGTAAGGGTTAGGTAATACATTTGCAAGGGAGATTTCTGTGATGGACTTCAGCATCAAAATATCTTTTTATTGATGAGACTCAATTATGGAAGTTTAAAAGTATGACTACTTCTGAACCACATGTACCCGCTGTTTTTTGAAGCCCTATACTACGATTTCTCCCAGTGGCGGTATGTGGCGAAAATCATTTAGATCGCCACGTCCATGTCATCGTTGGGTTGAAATTACTATGATGTTTCGAGAAACAATGAAAATCTCGCTATTTGCCCTGTATGTTCCAGAGAAATCTCACATTGAGAAGCAGTGTCCAAAGCATTTAATCCGACAGACCTGATTTAGCACTTAAGTTAAATTACCTTAAATATATAACAACATCTGGGTTATAACTTTATCTGTAAAGGGTAATGGAGATCAGAGAGCTTGCATATCAGTTTTGTGATGCTTGAAGCATCGGAATCGGGATCCAAAAATCCTGAGTGGAGCATCCCTACCCTATATCATTATAGAGAGCAGGGCAGCTGATGATAGAAGTATGTAAATGTCCAATCCAATGATCAATCTGTCAGCGTTATTGGTCAAAGTTAATAGTCCCAATATAGCCAATACTAGTTGAATTATCAATTTGGTCGACCTTTATTAGCTGGCATTACAAAAGACAATTCATCTGTCTTTTTACAATAAAAGTATTTAGCTAAGATCTGCATTGAATGCACTGGAAAAGGTCTTCTAGCTGTTTAAATAATTGCTAGTCTTCTGTATAATTTGCGGTGAATGCAGCATTATGAAATTTGACTGGGAGGGTCGCGGCTGTGAGTAGCTGGAACCAGCCCACCGTGTGGTGGTTTTATTTTGAAGAAAGCACTATGCTCTATTAAGACCCAGTAGGCAAGATGTTGATGGAAATCATGTGATTGGACAAAGAATCCAGTCACATAACTTTCACTTCTTCTTTTAAAGCAGCTGGAAACAAGAAGTATCTTACCACAAGCTACAAAGGTTGATAAGAGCTGGCAAAAGTACAGTACATGTATTTTAAATGCAAATATTTGTTATATTAACCTTACAATTGTTTCCTCGCACAGTTGACCTAAAACTGTATGATAATCTGCTGTTTTTAAAAGCACTGAACGATGAGGTTCCTTCTGACAGACGTTGCTTAATAATTCGTTTCATTTCCGCCACTAATGCTGAACAGTGTTTGGACAACACATGGACAGGTGCTGCTTCTTGCATTGCTGTGTAAACTCTCTTATGTTTTATTTAAAATGTGAAACCATACCCTTCGCAAGAAAGAGGATAGCTGTCTGCACCCAATGAGTGACCACATGACAAACAAGCAGACTCTCATGAATGGCCTGCATCTCAAATGTGTGCAAGACATTTTTTGTGGGGTTCTTTCCACAGTGTGTGTGGGAGATGAAAACCTGGTTCTGCTCTGATGTCTGACCTACTTCTGCAGAAATGTTCATGTTTGATTTGGTGTCTTCTCTTCTCAGGGCTTTGAACCAGAGTGCTTATATACTGGGGAGAACTTTGGAAAAGTCCTGTCTACGCTCACAGCAGTAAACATTGCCACTCAAGGTAAACGATAATGTTGGCGACGTGTATTTTCAGGCCTGGTTTCATCTCTGGTCATATCAGAACATCAAGCATCACTTACAATGTTTCCGCTTTAATTCTTTCTATATTGGTGCTTCTTGTAGGCACTCTGTATAATGTCATTTTAATTATCAATATGGTTGTACATTGTTAAGATGAATCATGGTACTGTATGTCCCATCATCTAAAACACTATACAATATATCTAATGTACGCAAATATTTCCAGAGATATAAATGCTAAATAGAAACCTCTCTAGGTCCAACCTCTACTGTCAGACTGGTTGCATTATAGATTAGATGTTAAAATCAGAGTGCTGATTCCAGTGTTTTTGGGTCAGAAGAAGGCAAATCCAGCAGGTTTTCCTTTAGAGCAAGAAAAATACATTTTCCCATTTTTCTTGATCACTTAATGTCTGGGATCTTCACAATCTCTTCAAGATTTTAGGAATGTCTTGTAAAAATATGATGCATGGAAAAAATATATAAAAAATGTAAAGACTAATGTGGTGAATTCATAACAAATTCATATTCATGCTTAAGTAATACATATCTGTGAACTGTGCATATTTATTTTGCATTAATAAAATGTACACATACATGTGTATATTTAGGAAATACTTGCATGTGTATATGAATATTTATATATAATTCAAATAATATATTAATTGCGATTAATGGTTGAACAGCTCTACATTGTGGTATGGTACAACATTTGCTAATACATGAAGTGGTCAAAAAGGTCTTTCGTTTCAGAATTGTTCTCCAAACTCTAGGCATCATACAAAGGATATCTATGTTTACAAGCTTTTTGCATTTCAGGCAATTTATAATCACTCGGTATTATGTTACTGGGGAAATGAGCCATATCTTTCCTGCTGCATGGTCCCTGAAGACATTTAGAAGCAACTGTCCTATTTCCACCCCACAGCATCAGCAGCTTTTTCTCAGTAGATATAATGATTAGATTCCAAAGTGGTCCAGTAAACCGCTTTTAATTCCACTATCAGTTCAAGTTCATTTTTAGAAGTCTGTCAAAATTGACGGCTAGATATCACATGCCCGTGCAGGTTTATCTGTGGTGAAATGCACAGCAGGCCTTTTAATTTACTTGAAGAGTACTGTATGCATGAGATACAAATCACATTTTTGTGACGATTAGGTTGACTGGCCTCTTGTATTCACCCTGTGAGCGTCGAGAGGTCATTTGTTTCGGGCTATGCCTGCATCTGTGTCCTTTAACAGCAGCTGCTCAGAACTACTGGAGGCAGCAGACAGTTGCTGTTTTGCAGGGCCTGTCTGGGCAGCTGACTGCAGCTGCAGAAGTATGCAGAAGCCATGAGGCATGTAGCTACTCTGTTTTTGCTTCCTTATTGTTTTTCCCACAGTCCTTTGAGTCTTTGGGATTCTTTTACCTTTAGAAGAGAGTGTCTTGTATTCGATTAAATTGTCCATCAATCCCACAGGACTCTTTCAAAAGAGTATTGGACACCTGGATTTTCCACCATTTGCTGATTCTATCCTCAAAGGAGTAGTTTACTCAGAATGACAGATTGACTCGCTCTCGATGTTTCACATGAGTTTGATGAAAGAATTAGCATTTTTGGTTGAACCCTTTTTAGAGGGTTCAACCACTCTGATGAATCGGGATTAAAACAAAAAATGTCTCACTCTAAAGTAGCAAGGACATTCCCTCGAATGGCCTTATCTGTATTCTCTGTTGTTTTGGATGTGGAACGTTTGGACCGCTTTCGCACATACTGTGTGTTCAGTGTGGGTGTTTGGAAAAAGCCAGGCATGAAATCCAGCAGACGTGCTGAGCTTGTTGTGTAGACGGTGCAGGCGAGATGAACGCTGTGCGAGTCAGTGACGGGCCCTGGAGGCCTCTGCCAAGCTGAAGATCTGTCATGCCCCGTGTAGAGAAAACCAGGCACCCTGATTACTTTCGACAGCTCTCCTTGTACCTTATCATCCACTGTTATAAAAACATACTTTTTCTATACTAAGTAAATACATGTTTTGTCATGCAATTTTGTTCATGACAGATAGAGAGAGAGAGAGAGAGAGAGAGAGAGAGAGAGAGAGAGAGAGAGAGAGAGAGAGAGAGAGAGAGAGAGAGAAAACAAGGTTATTAGTTAATAAGAAGTAGTTTATGGGTGTTTCTCACTAAAGCTATTAAATGACTTTGATAACTTGGCACACAAGGGGACATGAGAGTAAAGAAATTTGACAGAATTTTGATTAATGGAAACTATTTCTATTAAGCCTGGTTCTGGTTAAACAGGATCACAGATTATGTCCGTGTTCAATGATTTTTTTTATGACACAAATTGTGGGACATGAGCGACCGACTGTAATCTGATGTGAATAGTTGTGCCCAGAGGTGGACAGTAACTTTGTAAATTTACCGCAGTAACATTAACATACTGTACTTAAGTACACTTTTTGAGTATCTGTACTTTACTTGAGTATTATTTTTTCTGAGTACTTGTGACTTTTACTTCGCTGTATACATTGAAAGACAAATATAAGACTTTAAGTCACTTTATTTATGAAAGGTCCAAAAGTAGGAAGTAGTTTCTATGTAGGGGGTTTTCCTGCATGTGCAGTTTTTCTGGCTTGCGATCTGACAGGACCTTTCACTTTTGCCAAGTATTTCAGTTTTATAAAGGTTGCCGTTCTTTGGCTAGCTTTGAATGGCCATTTGGCAGGTTTTTTACGCAAATCTGACAAATCCTGGGATCTTCCCCGCTAAACTAATGTAAATGTCTAAAAAGGCAAATATAACATTAAAAGACGATGTCAACATACATGTCAACATACGCCTTGAGCTACATGACAGAAAAAATGTAACATTTCATGAGATCGTATAGCCAGAGTTAAGGAAGTGTGCGTTCGTGTTAACTTGTGATTTGCTGCTATGTCATTTAAAGCCATTTGGAAAATGAATGATGTTTTTACTGAAACTATAGTTGAAGTATTCCTGCTGCAATAAAAACAATAGAACCCGACCAAAAATATAACAGTAAATGTAATGGGTGTAATGGTTATAATGGGAATTGTATTGTATGGATCCTTGTTGTCTACTTGTTTGTGATGGATTCACTTGGTGGGATGGTAAATCCTATTAGAATAACACCCTGATTTATTCATTGATGTTATTTGCAGTTAAACAACAGTATCCACAAATTGAACATTTTCTCTAAATAGCTGTTAAACCAAAGTAAAGCCACAGTCACAAAAAATTTACCGTACTTTCATTATAGTAGCTATAGTTTATGTTTGTAGTTCAACTATGGAAATACAAATGGCAATAAATCAAACAATAACATGGCTTCTATCCTCTACTGTATACAAGAACCTTACTAAATTGCTGCTAAAACAAAAACCTGCTCTCAATTAGATATAGGCCGATGTGGCAAAGGAGGACAATTGGGCTAAATGATCATACAGGATTATATCTATACTAAACATATATATGCAAAACATAACAAACTCTTAAAGGAGTAGCTCACTTCAAAATTTGCCCCCATTGACTTTCCATAGTAGGACTAAAAATGACTATAGAAAGTAAATGGGGGCAAATTTGGATGTGAATTACTTTTATTCTTCAAATGGAAGTGCTGAAATGCATAGCCGCTGCAAGCAGCACCCTCTGGTGTCGAGAAAGAAAAACTGAGTGTCAACTGACAGTGTCAAAAATAAATAAATAAAGATAAAGACTATTTGCACTAAATCCGCCCACCAATATGTGATTGGAATAGAAACAACACAATTTCGAACAATGACTTCAGTGGCGTAACATGTAAAGTCTATATAGCATAGCACAGGAGATCGGGGTTCTATTCAACCCTCGCTGGAAAAAATCACATTACAGATCATAAAGGACATAAAGAATTAATATTTTTTTCATAAAGTTTAAGGTAAGGTTAGGGCTTTAATATCCCAATAAGTTGGCATCATTTTAATACTTTTTATAAATCTAATGATTTACACCTTGTTATTATTGAATACTGTTTAATGCACAACAATAATGAGTTGCAAATAGTAACGTTATCTACCACTATTTATAAGTATCAATAGCATCTAACTACTATTTCAACTTAAAGGTGCAGTTTGTAAGAATTTTGCAGTAAAATTTCCAAAAACCACTTGGCTAGTGTTATATATTTTTTTCAGCTGAGTACTTACAATATCTCAAATGTTTCCAACTACTCATAAATCGTGGAAAAATTCTATACAGTTACACTGGGCTGTGCAAGTCGCCTATCAATGACGTCATATCTGGGTTACCCTTTGTTACCCCCTTTCATGACGTAGAAACCACATGTCAACAGTGACGTGGACAAATGCGTAAGTAGAGTCTAGCAAGCCACTAGCTTTTTTCGAGCAGTCCCTTATTTATGGACCACAATTATTCGCAACATTTATAAATCTTTACCTCATCCACTAACATGATTTCTCGTTCATGTCTGATTGATGGGCATCAGCGTTGAAGTTGAAGACAATATATCCCATCATTCCACGCTCCTTCACAACGTCACCAAGCTACAGCATTGTTGTTGTTTTGATCGTGCGCCCTCTAGCGGCGGTTTCTACAAACTGTACCTTTAATCCAAAGAAAATACAGCTATTTTCAATCAGTGTAAAAAGGATTGCTGACTTGGCTATTTGTACTCTGTGTAAAATAGACACTCCGTACATGAAAATGTTTGATCACAAATAAACATTATACATTTTATTAATGTGTCTATTCACTAATATCCATTGAAAACATTGATAACGTTACTGTTTTTGTTTTAATAACGTATTTGCTACAATGACAACATAAGTGTCTCATGACGTTAGTGAAGGTAAAGTGTGACGAGCGGTCTTGTCCAAATGGCGCATAAACGAATTTCAGACTTTTTTATTGAAAATGAATGTCCTCATGCAGGACTTCCTCCTCTTCAACCCAGAAAGAAAAGAGACTTTTGCATGCAGGCCAGCAGTAATGTAAGGCAGTTATTTATTTTTTTATTTGAGATTGTGGCTTGTTCTACAGGCAAAATGTGTAATGTTACAGGTTGATTTCTGTGTGCTGTCAACGTGCAGCATGCAGTTGTGTTTAATGGTGTGACTGGTTTGCCCAGGGTTTATTATAGGTTGATGTGCTGCCGCCGCGCAGCTAGTTTCGTACAACAGATTGTGCTTTGACTATAGGCATACGCATAACATGCATTTATGTGTTTGTTTTATGATGTAATCTATGATCAAACTGGCATCCTTCTTTATTCTCGGCAGCAACTAATTTTTGCCTCCGTTATTTATTAACACTAACTTAAGCGGCTCGCCCATGGCACAGTCATGGCAAAAAAAATTCACAGTACTTACATTTAGTCATTTAGCTGACGCTTTTATCCAGGGCGACTTACAAAGGGTTCAGGGAGCAATAAGCGAATATCTCATTCGGAGCAATAATACAATAGGTGCTAATACAAAGTTACTAGTTACAACAATAGCTAGACCACCACTACCTGTTGATTGCAAGACCACTACCTAGAGTTTTTTTTATTATGATGATGATGAGTACCCCCTGCTCAAAATACGTTGTCATTCAGTGTTAATAATTTTGATTGGAAATAAGTGAAATTTGTATCTGGTGTCAGTGTTAAAGATATGCCTTACAATGAAGAAACAAACATATGATTATTAGCAGCTCAAAAAATTACGAGGATTAAATGCATAAAGCACAGCATGACACTGTGTTATTAGTTTGTGCATGGCAGGTTATATGGACACTTATGATTCATGTTCTGCGAAACATAGTGTGAAATTAAATCGTATGGTATGACAGTAATTTGCAAGTCAATGTGTGCAAAAACAGACAATATGTAGATTTCAACAGCACTCAGAATGCATTAAATGCATGACCACCACTCATGTTGTAGGTTTTTCACAAGAAACAGGCTGAACTGAAATTCAAATAGACCACAGTCAAAAATCTAATTTTGCACAATTAACATTCACACTTATATTTAGCAGAGACTTTTATTCAAAGCAACCTGCAAGAGTGTGAAAAAAAATGAAGCATTTCATCATAGGGAGGCTGTAATTCAAGAAGTGCCATAACCAGTTACCAGGTTTCGACAATGCTAGATAATACCTGTGAGAGAGTTAATGTGTTTCTGTCTAGTATTCGCAGACAATTTTTGAGTAGAGAAGTTATTGATAAAAGCTTTCAGGCAAATTCTGGGCTTCTTTACTTTTTTAAACTACTCTTTATTTTCTTCTCATGTCCAGATTGTACCCCTAAAAGATCATGTTCCCAGTCCAGCACATCTGCTCCTAGCTTGTCCACCGTCTCACAAGCTGTTCCTACCTCACAGTCCAGCAGGCACCTGCGGAGGCAATCAAAAGCAGTGGTAAGACATCTGAACAGTGCCACGGATGAATTTAGTCAGCATGACAGGATACGTGGGTCTACACCGCATGCACATAGTTTTGTGTGCCAGATTTTAAATAGCGTACATATCAAAGAAACCAACCTAATCCTAACCTAACAAGTAAACACAGAAATAAACCCTAGTGATAAAAACAATGGTAACCTGTTGCAACACGTTTGCATATAAATGTTTTAGATTGTGATTGAAATTCACCGCTCCGTTGTGAATGCCATTTTCCCCCTAGATCACTCAGATTATGACAATATGTTTGTCGTCGCTGTGAATGGACATTTTACGTTTGTATGGCAAATGTTTTGAAGCTTTTCTCTGTCAAAGATCTGTGCTCCTGGGTGACTACATACATTTTCAACCTTTTTCAGGAAATGTCGGAGAATGGAGGTGGTGGGCATCTGCTGGTAAAGGCACGCTTCAATTTTAAACAGAACAATGAGGACGAGCTCTCTTTCAACAAGGGTGATCTCATCCACGTCACACGGCAGGAGGATGGTGGATGGTGGGAGGGAAACCTTAATGGCAAGACCGGCTGGTTCCCTAGCAACTATGTACGAGAGGTCAAGCCATGCGGTGAGTGGGCAATCCGAGAGATCGACTTACATGTAAGCATAGTTAAAAAATGTTTCGTCCTGATAAGCATTATGAAGAGATGTCATAGCACAAATGTGATACTTGTTAACAAATATGATACTTGTAGTCTAGCTTTACTGTTAAGAGAGACAGTTGCCTTTTTCAGGGAAGTGTGTTTTTCACAGTGTTTAATATGGCAAATGTTTAAACAGAAGTGTTGCCAGATCTTAAAATAGAAAACAAGCCCAAAATGAATAGAGATAAAGTGCGTTTTATAAAGAAAACAAATATTTTTGCTTTATTAACTTCCTATAAGATCTCATGAGGTGAAACAAAACAATACCCAAAAAAACACAAATTGGCATACCAACTAGGCGATGTCAGCTGAGTCTCTTCACAACCTGATACTAAGTGGTTTAAATATATTTATATCATAAAATGTTCGTACTACATTCAGTCATACAGAAGCACACTTCTCAAAACACTGGTCCTTAGATTTTACTGCTGATTTTACATGTCTATTGGAGCATAATCTTAACCAATATGTCATAAATTTTTATATTTTGCTTTCTCAGAAAAATAGGAACTGTGCTTGCATGAAAGATGCCTCCCCCGGGGGGACTTTGTGCAGTACACATACAGTTATTATTTTCTTCTCAAAAATTGTATCTTTCTTTTATCCAGATAAGCCCATGTCTCCAAAGGCGATGAAAGGATTTGATGTCCCTCAGCTAACTAAAAATTATTATAGCGTGGTGAGTTGTTTTACATACTTCACCCGTCATCTAAAGGAATCATTTTTCAGGAAGACCTTCTCATATTTTTGTGCTGTCCGCGTCTTTGTTTCTCAGGTCGTTCAAGACATTTTGGAGCATGAGAGAGAGTTTGTCAAAGAACTTCAAACGTTACTTGGCTGTTACCTGCGCCCCCTAGCGGCTGGCGACAAGTAATGAAAAAAGCATATGTTACCATGGTTACAGAGTCCTTTTGATAGCAAAGTCATATGACATTTTAGAAAAGTGGGTCGGTCAATGAAAACCCTTGCACACAATGATTTTTCTGTGGCTTTTTCTGCAGGCTGTCTAACACCGACTGTTCCAGCCTGAATGGGAATTTAGAGGACATCCTTTCTTTCCAGCAGGGCTTGTGTCTTGCGTTGGAAGAGTGCTCCAAGTAAGAGCTGTATTTTAGCCTGTAAAGAGATTTTTACACTACACTTAAGCCTGGATTAATGGCTTCTTAAAGGCAGTTATAACCTCCGGTTTAAGCATTGTTTTAGACTGGTACTTTCATTTGGTTATGAGAGGTTATCATTGCTTTTGCTGTGAACAAGATGCACGGAATGAAACGGTGAAGATGTGGACTGTAATGGCAGGTTGTATGGCAAACGTAAACCAATAATAAACCGCCTCAGTACTTGAATGTTAGTTATTTAAATGTTCATGCACTTTGTACAGTCACAAAAACATTCACACTTAGTTTCAGCATCTCGAACAGGAAAACAGTAACAAGTTAAAAATGTTTGAACATGAATGCAAAGTGCAAACACATTAACTGAAGTTCTGAGCATGTAGTATTGTTGTTTCTACATGTTAGAAGTCTCGAAACATCCAGAACAGATAGACCGTGCAATCGTTTACATACATTAACAGATTATAATATTGATTACATGAATATGCAAAAAAGAATGTTAATCTAGGGGTTTACAAATGCAGTAAATATGCAGTATACTGTATATGGAAGTCAGGTCAGTTTTATCTCAGTTTATATAATGTAAATTAGGCGTGAACTATCCCTTTAAAGGTCAAATGAAATTGAGAAATGAACGAAAATCATATACATACACATGCGTATTTATATACGTACATATGTACACACATATCATAGGCATGATATAATACTTTATAGGGAACAAAACACATTGCCAGTCTTGCAAAAGATGAGCTAGATATGATCAATAAGAGAATTTGCAATGATTTCATGGATTGCACAAACATGAAAAAATTAAAGGACAGTATAGTGTGTGAAGGTGATAGTTCATCCAAAAACAATGATGACTTGATGACAAATAATAAGAACATTTTTATTTTGTGGTGAACAATGCCTTAATAATGCTGAACTCATTGTTTGGGTTTCACAGCACCATTTGGTGGTGCCTTCAGTCATTTGTAACTTGTCTGAAAATGTCTCCACAGTTTAAGTAATTTGCCTTGTTTTACATTGTAAAACAAACCTTTATAAAGCTTATTGACATAATGAACAGAAGAAAATAATGAATCAATCTGTGCACCTCTTTTGTGCTCTCTGTAGGATGTCAGAGGGCCAGCAGCGGATTGCAGGCTGTTATTTAAACCTGATGTGTCAGATCCGAACGCTCTACTTGTCTTACTGCTCCAGTCATCCATCTGCAGTATGTGTTCTTACTGATCACAGGTCAGTGTCCATACAGCCAATGGCAGGAGTTTGGGGCAGGGCCAAACGGTTAATGAGCAATGACATGCTAATGATAGGGTGGGAGTGTTTGGAGTGCAGAGTTTTCTGTAATATAAAATGTAACCACTAGGTGTCTCTGTTACGCTTTGCTTCTCTTATGGTTTATTGTGTTGACTAAACCAAAAGTTCCCCTGGCAAGTTTCCGTTTTAAGTTCTTTTTTCAAGCACATTTTACAAACTTCCTGTATGAGCTTCATAAAGGTTTCTGACTGTTAGTTTTCTCCTTCCATCTCAAAATGCTCCACGACATAAGGAGGGAGTGAAAAGGCAAGACTCTCGCAGGAAGTAGCTAACCCAACAGGATATCTATAGCTGTGGTTATGCTGATGGAGGCAGAACTCACACTTTTGATTTCATTGCTTGCTTACTTGCATATCATCCTGCAACCTTTTGCAGCACTTTCCATCATGTAGTCTATGTGTTTAGATGATTCATCTTTAGTCTTATCGCAATTTGGCATCTAGTGATGCACACTTCACTCTCATTCTGTCATTTTCCCCAGCTATTGTTATGGTTTTAAGAAGTTATTGTTGACATGCTGGAAATTGACTAAATACCAGTTTTCGAAATTAACTGTGTTATATGCGTATCGTTTTCTGATATACTTAATCACGCTTTTAAATCTTAAGATGGGCACATTATTTCCCTTTTATTATTGTCTGGCAACAGAAGAAGCTCTTATTCTTAATATTTAATACACTGCAGTTGACCTTACTGGAGTTTAATACATTTTAAATTCTGTTTAATTCAGTAAATCATTCTTGGGTAAAAAGGCCTTCAATAGCAAAATGTAGGCCAACAAGGCCAAAATATTTAGACTTTCCCTGGTGTTTTTGTGAAAACGCAAAAAAATCTATTTCATTGAAAAATGTTTTTCATTATCATCATGTGCAGTGAGGAGCTTGACAAGTTTATGGAAAGCCAGGGCGCCACAGCTCCTGGTATCTTGACACTGACCACTAGCCTGAGTAAACCCTTCATGAGACTGGACAAATACCCCACCCTGCTTCAGGAGCTCGAGAGACATGTGGAGGTAACAGCAAGACACCAAACTCACATACAGTTGTATAGCCGGAGTGTTTTAATAACTGTTTTTCAATGACCTCTTTTCTTTCGTATTTTTAGGAAGCCCACCCAGATTACGGCGACGTTCTGAAAGCAACAAGTGTTTTTAAAAATCTTGTGGTATGTTAAAGCTCTTAATAAATATTTAAGGCAAATATTATATTTATCTGCTGTCCTTCTGGAACCTTGTATCTTCATCGTGATTTTTTGCCATAAATCATTATTATTAGTCATTGGGTTTTGCAAATCGCTTGCCAATAAAAAGTATTAAAAAGTGTTTGACAACTTTCACAAATCCATTTAATCATTTAAAAAGTACAATGTTCTTTCCTTGTGCTGAAAAACAGCGAGTTTGGACATGCAAGTTCTCAAAACGACGGCAACGATTTGCTACCTAAGAGTTCAGCCTGGAGCATCTATGACATTTAAGAAACATTTGTCATTTCGTTCTGTCGTTTCTTAGTTTTGACCAAAACCGAAAAGTTTTCTGCCCTGGGGCAAAAAACCTTTGGTGTGTTTTCTCTTTAATTCCCTTATACTCGCATGACTTAACCACACAGCCGGTTCACTGCACTTTACAGCGGAGGAGATCTGTTACCTGAAATGTAAAGGTTAAGGTGTGTTTCTGTCAGATGTGCTCTAAATAAAGACAGGAATGGATGAGTCATTCTACAGACAGAGACCTCACAGTTCAAATGTTTCTTCAGCTCAGACAATTATAGTATTGTAGAACGAAGTTTCTTTAGTAGTGTTGTGTGGAACGTTTTGATGTGCTGTTTTCTGTCAGGTAAGGGAGAGTCCCAGTATCTCGGTTAAGAAGTGCATGCATCATTTAGATTTGGTGTTCCCCCGTGTCTATTTATTCTCAATGGGAGTTGCCAAAAAAAGTTGCCATGCATGCTATTTTCAGTCTTTTTGGTAAGAAAGTGTCAGCCTGGAAAAATGTCTTGAAAAAACTGCAGTTTGTTGTGTTTATTGATGTTTCTGTGTATTATTACGCATGCTTTTATGCTTATTTTGACAGTAGATTTTAAACTTAAAGCCCACACATACCCCAATTGATTAACAATACATTTTTATTGATCGCAGTAACCGGAAAAAAAAGAATTTTAATTAAAAAAAAATCCGAATTTATTATGTATTAAATATGTAAGGGATAATCCACAGCTAGCCGGATTTTAGTGCACTCTGCAGAGGGAACCACCTGACGCAAAGGCCTCCACTTTGTGCATTAAAATCCTTTAATGCACGGCTAGCCATGGATTATCCCGCTTATCCTATGGTCATTTGCCAAGTTAAAGCTGTTCTTGATGTTTACATTGTAATTTTTTATCAGACAGGTGAAAATGTTGATCAAACTGACTGGAACCAAAGTCCTTTACTTAAAGTCGTGCCACTCGGCGACCATGTTTGCAGAGCTTTGGGCAGCTATTTACATCATTGCAAGTCGACAGTCCAATTTTACTTGAATGGGGGAAGGCAGATATTTCTAAAATCACTGGCAAAAATCCCAATTAAACATCATAATTCCGTGCATCTTGTTAATATTAATATCTTTGCTAGAACTACCTGTGTATTAAACTGTTTTAATGCAGACTTTCCAGCCAATCAGAATCGAGTAAATGAACACATCATGGTATAACATAATGTATGCTACATCATTTTCTGTACATTGATGTTTGTATGTATTCAATTCTTTAGATTAAATGTCTTACATTATCTGGTGTAGCAATTTGTATTTTTTGTATCTTAAAATGATTGTCCCCTTATTTAGTAGAATTTTCAGTAAGTCAAACTTTTGGCTTTTCCATGACTCATTCAATAACATGCACGTTACCACATGTTTTATCAATTATCAAACCTTGTTTGTTTTAGACTCAGTGCCAAGATCTGCGCAAAAGAAAGAACCTGGAGTTGCAGATCTTGTCAGAACCAGTGCGAGGCTGGGATGGCGAGAGCATGAAGTCACTGGGTCAGGTGGTCTACATGTCACAGGTCCACATGCAGAGCAGCTCAAGCGAGGTGAGGAAGAGGGTGCGAACCCAGAAGTGTCACTGTAGGGCCCATCCTCACGTGTGAATTTCACAGCTGCGTGGTTACCTTGCTGTTTATTTACACCAAATTTTGGTTGCATTTATAAAAGCAAACTGTGTGAAGATTGTTGCGCCGAACCAAGTTTTCCATGCATGCCTGCCGGCCCTTTTTAGTGCAATGGTCAGATACACGTACTCATTTCTGAGATTTTGTTGTGTGTTTGAGCCTACGAACGGAAAATTCAAATGTGAAATTTGTTCAAAGCCCCTGCAAAGTTGTTCATCTGTGGTCGCCGAATGCATTATAGCCTTATAAGTAAACCCCCTCAAAATCTAATGATCTGTTTAATGGAAAGTCCACAGTTCCCTGATAAAGTCACGAGGGGGTTAGTTGAAGGAAAACAAGTAGGTTGAGCAAAATAGCATTTTATTTCCTGTTATACTTCCATTACTGCTGAATATATCCCCTTTCTCTTTCTCTCCTTTGCTTAGCTGAAATATATCTTGGTTTGCTAAAGACGAGGTATGATATGTGTTGATCATAGGTAACTGCTATAGCAATTACACCGATCGCCATATTAGAGCAGTACACAAATCCAAACCTTGTTTGACGTAGAGACATTTGATGTGTGTGTTTGATGTGTAAGGGTTCTGTTATTGCATTTTTTGTCATGTGCATTGTTATAGATGTGATCATTTAAATGTAGCAGTAAAATACATGTTTACTATGCATGTGTTGTAATGTTCATGGTTTTTTTTTTTAGGAAAAAGAAGAAAGGTACTTCATGCTGTTTCCTAATGTGATAGTCATGTTGTCTGCCAGCCCGAGAATGAGCGGCTTTATCTACCAGGTGAACACATTCACTTTAACACAGATGCTGCGGAAACTTCATATCTCCATATTTTTATAAATCTTATTTGTTGACCCTTTTCTTTGTTTGTGGGTTTCGCAAACCAATGAAAAGTGTTAAAAAGTCAACTTTGAAAAAGTGTTTAATTTAATTTTCATTTCCTGAAAAGGAGAGGTTTCGTAAAGCTTAGGTTTCTGCCCAACAGGAAGGATATGTTTTTCATTATCAAAGACGTTTCTTTGTGTTTAAAAAGTTAGACGACAAACAGCATCTTTATTTAGAAAAAAAGAAGCAAGAACCGGACCTTCATTTGTTGTCTGACTTTTTTTTGATAGGGACGGCTTTCGTTGACCGGAACCACATTAACCAAACAGCCGGAGGATACAGAAACGGGCTACTTTGCCTTTGAGATCACAGGTTTGTGTCAGACCACACAAACTAAGGAATCCTTTACACATGCTCAAGCTTTTCACTCATGTGGATGATAATGTTGTTTGATTTTGTTTTCAGGAGGGACGTTAGATCGCATCACAGTGTTCTGCTGTAGTTCACAGGAACTGCAGGAGTGGTTAGAACATCTTCATGCTTACACCAAGGAAGGAAGCCCAGTAGGCACAATACAGAAGGTAACCGGTCACATACGACACAAAACATATGCATTGCGTTTATAAAATGTAATGAAGGTTCTTACAATGCCTTATGGGATTGCTCTATCAATGTTGCAATTAAGATACAGCTTTGTATACGAATCCTCAAAAACAAACCTACGAAGGCAGCTCACTACGATTCGAAACAGAGATAACAAGTTACATAGTGCACTTCTGCTTTTGAAACTTGTTTACTGTGTTTTGTTCTTGGCAGAACGTTGAGGGTAAGTCTACCACCACGCCTGGTGCGGCATCCCACCACTTGCCCGGTTTCGGTGCTCCTGTGGCTAACCGAGGCCCCCTCGAACCCCCCAAGATCACTAAGCCATGGTCCTTAAGCTGTCTGAGGCCAGCGCCGCCCCTCAAACCTTCGGCTGCTCTGGGCTATAAAGAGGTAACAGTCATCTCATGCAGAATGGAAAACAGTCATAAGAGTTGTGAGTGGGAGCGTAATTTACCTCTGACTGCTCTTGGTGGTCCTGACAGGAAACATATGCACACACCGAGATGTTGTGATGAATTTCTCAGTAAGCTGGTTGGTTTGCCCTCTGCACAATGTTGTGTTGGTGGCGGCGTTGAGATTTTGTAATCCCAGAGCACAGTAGTTCAAACTACCCAAAGGTCACTTTTGTTATAACGTGCACTGTGTTTTTATGAGTTTTTGCTAGATGTTTTAGCTATATGCTCTCTCATAAAATGCATGTGTATAGACTTCTGTTTCCCTCACTGTTTTCTCCACCATATTCCCGTTTCTATATTCTCACACACATCTTCATCTCTCTCCATTTTCTGCTTCTTTAGAGGATGTCTTATATCCTGAAGGTAAGAGGAGTCATGAGTGTTTTGTGTGTGTGCGTGACAGTGTCTGTGTGCTTGGCTAGCCCTGGTGTCGCTCGCTGTATCCATGCTTGTCTTTACTCTAACACCCTCTCCAGTTTTTCTCTCTCTTTCGGTCTGTGACACGCGGCTCGTTTCCGGTGTATTTTTGTTCTCAAATTTTTTTCATCTTCTAAAATCAAGATACCCACAACAGCGATCAGCCCCTTTCCTGCATGAAGAACGTGCTTGAGTTGCAACACTTATAATAAAGTCTATATGTACATATGCATTAATAACTATTAAAAAGGAGAATAGCAATGGTAATGAATATAATTGAAGAAAAACCTCTTTGCAGAAGTAAACCATCTTTACAGCAATATAAACAGACAAGAAATCTTCCTAAAAATGTACTGTGGTTGACCATACGGAAAATGAACTCAATTATAAACAGATAAAGATTTTTGATGAATTTATTAGGAATTAGAGGATGTTTACAAAACGACAATGTACTAAAATCGGAAATGTTTTTCACTTTGCGTCTTAAGTATTGCATAAAGATGACACAGTTGTCAAAGCGATCACTGTTCACACGGATGTTATATAAAAAAAAACACCCCCATAATTATTCAAATTAAAAGGTCAAATTGAGATTTCATAAGTAAAGACTGCATAGGAACAATGTTTGGTTGCTTGCTTTTACTTTATTTTATCTTTGTCAACTTGTGTTTTTATTCACTTTTGCTTCAGATAGTTCATCTAAAACCTAGAATGACTTTGCACAAAGCATGTAAGAATTGTTTGTAACCGCACAGCAATAATATATTGGTCAATGAGCTACATATGTTGTTTACTGATTTTTGTTCATGCAGAATCTTACTTTTAAACCTTGACTTGCTTTGCTGTTATTCTGTCAAACCTGTGCCATACTTAAACATTAAAGCCATTAAAGGGATACTCCACCCACACATTTAAACATCCTTTACTCACCTTCGAGTTGTTCCAAATCTGTATAACTTTCTTTGTTCTGATGAAGACAGAGAACGATATTAGTAAGAATGCTTATAAACAAACAGATCTTGCCCCCCATTGATTCCCATAGAGTAAGAAAAATCTGTTAAACAAAAGAAGACATTTTGAAGAATGGAAGTCAATGAGTGGCAAATATTGTCTGGTCATATACATTCTTCCAAATATCTTTTTTTGGTAAAATGACGAGAAAGATATTTTTAAATGATGACAGAATTTTCATTATTTGGTGAAGTATCCCTTTAAGATGATTCCTAACATTGCAGCGCCATAATCGTGTTTTCATCAGTGACAGACATTACATATTACATTTCATGAAAGTTGACCTTTAAACATTGAAGTTGAGGAGCTGTATAAAAACGCTGGATGAAGCTTTCAAGCCAGAGGTACTTTATAAATGACTCACTGTGTTTGTTATTAATAGACCACAAAGGTGATGAGAATCCTGTGAAGCTACTGTATTAAAGTCAAGGAATGACTCAGACTGAAATAATTGGTTCCCCAACAGTAAACATCCCTCAACTGCAAATGTTTTTTATTTAGAAGTCCCTGCAGTTAAATTATCCCGTTATGGCGTCACAATTTATGTAAGCTACTATTCATTGCTGTAATTTCTTGCCATGCTCACTTGGGATTCAGACACAAATGAAGGTTTGCAGGTTAGTTTTATTATGAGCTCAGCGAACACTTACATCATTAACATCACACTGTTTCCTCAGGACTCCAGCAAAAGCCCCAGACCCATCAAAAAGTTTCTCCCCAGGAAAAAAACTGAGAGAAAACATTCAGAAGATGAATTTCTGCTTAGAAAAAGTAGGTACACTCTTCACAAAACTAAGAAGTCTTGAACTATGTGCTATTCCTGTAGATCAACTGTTGCTATAGTTCTGGTGCTAACAACACTAGGTCATTGGTTCAGTTCTCAGGGAATACATTATGAATCTTGAAATATTAATACATGCATGCTGATGTTCTCTGAATACTTTGTTTCTATGATGGATAGGCACAGCTGCTCTTGAGGAGGATGCCCAGATACTCAAAGTGATTGAGGCTTACTGCACTGGAGCTAGTGTTCACCAGACCACCACAGGTGAGATCTGCCCACCATACGTACTCGAGTAAAACCCCTCTAGCACAAATGATCCAGAATGCAGCTTCACGTCTAGTTTTCAATCAGCCTAAAAGAACCCATGTAGCGCCCCTCCTGATTTCACTTCACTGGTTGCCAGTTGTGGGCCGCATACCATGGCCTTCAGAAACATATCGGCAAATTCGCACATTTACCTTAACTCACTGCTCCAGGTCTTCATCCCCTCCCGTCATCTTCGGTCTGAAAATGAGCGAAGCATGGTTGTTCCATCACAGAGAAGCACCAAATCGCTTGCAAAACCCTTTACTCATTCAGTTCCCTGTGGTGGAATGAACTGCCAGCCTCCACACCAACTGCAGCATCCTTCACAACTTTCAAAAACCAGCTCAAAACATACCTGTTCCGTATTTATTTGACTAAACATACATATAATAGATTACTTGCGAGCTGCCTTTAAAGCAATTTCTGTCATCATCAACTCACCCTCTTGCCATTTCAAACCTGTATGACTGTTTCTTCTGCAGAACACAAAAGAAGATATTTTGAAGAATGTTGGTAACCAAACAACAACGGTATTCTTTGACTTGCATTGGTTGTCCATACAATAGAAGTGAATGAGGTACCGCTGTTGTTCAGTTACCAACATTTCTTAATTTTTATTTTGCGTTTTGCAAAAGAAAAAGTCATACAGGTTTGAAATGACAAGAGAATTTGAGTTTTTGGGTGAACTATCCCTTTAAGACTGTTTGTGTGCTCTCAAGGTAGCCATCAAAGATGGTGGATGAAGATTTTTGGTACGGAGGCACAGTCTTATCTTTAATATGTTTACGCAGCTGTTCGTAAGGAATGTATCCCTCAAGTCCTGCTGCCAGATGAAGAGAAGATCATTATTGAAGAGATGAAGAGCAATGGACAGACAGTCATTGAAGAGAAGTAAGTTTAGTAGACAGCAGTGCTTCAAGACATAGTCGACCTGAGAAGAATAAGCATTTGTTAAGTTTAATGTTTGTGAACGAGTATTTGTGCTGAGATTTTTTAAAACACGATTTGTTTTTTAACCAGAAGTCTTGTTGATGCAGTTTATGCTTTAAAAGATGAGGTCCATGAATTAAAAAAGGTACAGTTTTTATATATATTTCCGCTTTGTGATGTCTTTTTCTACAACTGTCATTGTTACATGTTACTTTTGCTCGTGAATCTAGGAGAATAAATGGATGAAACAGTGTCTGGAAGAGGAACAGAAGTCCCGGAAGGAGCTGGAGCGTGTGGTCAGGAAGTTGGCTAAGCAGAAGAACGACTGTCCGTGGGAAGAAGCAGGCCACTAAACAACACTGTGGACATTCTCCAATTTTCCTTTGCCATGTATGTGTTTCTGTGTCTGTCTGTGTTTGTTTTTTTATTATGTGTTTTTCACCGACCTCCACACTGATCAACATTTTTTGGAAAGTCGCCAAGTCTGGGATTTTCTGCTGTTACTCCATCCTAAAAAAAATGGTTTAGAGATGCGATGATCATTTCAACTCTGTCATTTCTGCCGATGCGGATAATTATCACTGTGTCGTTTGCTTCAAGCTCCTGTGATGTGATCTGTACAAACCAGCTATGGACGATGTGAAAAAAAAAGTTTTACAGATTAATGTTGTGGATGAGGAACACCTCAGGAAACTGATGGATTTCTATCCTTCGGTTAGCCGGTCATCGTGTAACATAAGCACTCCAAGATACACAGTTGGGACAGAACGATGGATCCTCTTCTTTTCAAATGACTGTTACTGTTTTCAGTCGTGGACTTCGGTGTGTCATCTGCTAAACGATAAAGCGAAATATGTTCAGCCCATGAACAGCGTTCCAACATGTGCTGTACTTGCACAACTGAAATATATTACATGAAAGACATAGGAGTGATGGAGAAGGTATTTGGACTTTGTCAAGTATTACACAAAATCTGTCCCGTTTCTGCTTTTATAATGTGAAAAAGGTTCTCATGCTCGAGGATCTTTTAGGTGGACACTTTTGTGCACATGAACGACATGAGATGCCCTATTAGCCATCTTGCAGTTTTAAATTTTTATCATTTTCTTTATGAGCTTCATTGCACCGCTGCAGGTTGAGCTTTAACGTATTTAAATCACTGTGTTACCCAAACAATCACTCACATCAGCAATTGGTGTACAGTATTTCTAAAACAGCCATTGTGTGTCACATTATCATGCTTTGATAATCATTCTCATACTAGTCTAAAGCTATCAGGGATATAATTGTCAGAAATATTGTCACATTTATAATACTTCACTAACACGAGACATCATGTATGTATATCATATATACTTGCATACGGTATAAATTATGTAAATATCATAGGTACTATGACAAAAGAACCATATAAAGCTTTTATAACAAAAATACAGTACGAAATGTCAACCTCCTTTTTCAGAGGCTTGAAACTATTTCATATATATCTTGAACCAAAAAGAAATCCAGATTCGTGGTAGGCCCTTTTAGGACTCCTGATTGGTAAAAAGTGTTTAAAGAGAAACATAAAGAACTATAGGCACTGATATATTTGTTCCTCGCTTCATATTAGCATGAGAAATGGAGACGGATCCCGGTTTTTGTTTTTTATTATTTGCAGGAGGTGCATTGCTATGTGTTTTGTATTTACTCATTCCCAGTGTGGCACAGCCATGTCTGTCTCTTCTTTTCTTGAATTCTTGCCAGGATTGGAATGGTTTATGTTCATTGCGTGAGTCATAAAAAGACAGGTTACACAAATCACATGTTTCAAGACCTAAACCCTTTTATCTATTCATTACCGGTGTAACATGAATGTGACTTTCGCGGTTTTAGCTGTAAATCAGAGGAACGAGTTTATTTTAACATAGAGGAGAAATGCATTCAAAGAGCCATAGTGAGAAGAACTGGGGGTTGAGTTTTTATTTTGTTCCTTTTGAAGCCCACAGTGTTCACCTGGTGAAGAAGCAATGGTGATTCAATTCAATAGAAGACTGTTGTTACAATTACTGTGCATTCTTTACAGAGCCGGTTCTTCCGGAAGGAGTATACTGTATAAAAATACTTCAGATTAGGCAATAAGATGTGCTCTGCGGTGCACAATATAATGCTGTTACTGTGGTACTGTGTGTAGTTCTGTTTGTTTGTGTGTGTTTGTTTCAGAATTGTTTTACAACAAGTAAACTTGCATGCCATGCATTACACATAGCCTTAAATATTATTTCAAAGTGTTAACCCCAATAGACTGTGTTGCTGTTATTTTGCAAATTCCTGAGTTTTTAAAAAAACTGTCTAAAAATATTACAACAGCGTGTTTATCCAGATGATCTATGTGTATTTGTAAGTATAACGTAGAATGTGGCGGGTTGAAGTGATCGGTAGCGTGTGTAATTTGATTGTTCGCAGCTGGACGTGGCTGCCGGTCTCTATTGAAAGGTGCTTCAAATCCACTGTGTTCTTCAAATGAATGTGTCAGGAAAAGAACTGACTACCTGATATCCCTAGCACTTTCAGATCACAAGCGATGGCTGAAAAACGTTCATGTCTGGTTGGTTTTCGAGTCCATGAGTTTTATTTTTTGAGGAGCTGATCTATGCAATATGTGTGCTTATATATAATTTTTTTTAGTGCTTGTGTTCTCATTTTGCCGGCATTTCAATAAGGAATTGTTTTAATAATAAAATAACATTGTAATTCTGTTTGCCTGCTTGATTCTCTGTGGGTTTTATTATGACATGAAGGTTTGTGGTCCCTATTGTGGATCAGAGGTGAAGATTGTGAAATTCCACCTAGTCTGTAATCATAATCTAGACCGAGGTCTGCATTTGTTTCGTGGTAGTCTTGTGGGAGGGGCAGATTTTCAACAAACCAATGGCAGGTGTGCAGGGAACCTAGCATGAGAACTTCCTGTAAGCAGAGGCAGCAGCGTGGCTCTGAAATGAACACGTGTTTGTCAATTCAAACTCAGTCTTTCCATGGAGGAGGACGCCGTGTAGTGAAAACGGTGCTTGTGCTATTGTAGTTGGTTTTAAATAGAAGGGGAAAACTGAGGTTGTAGGCTTGGACTAATTTCTCCTCGACCTCTTCCTACACTTCATTTGCAAAATCTATAATTAGGATTTTTCTCTACATTTACAGAGGCCGATTGGAAACTGGGGGAAGTTGTATGAAAACAACTTTGTTTGTGGGAATTGTGTGATCATAGAGATGAAATACACAGTTAAATGTGTGACTTTAACTTTGCCATTTTTTTATTTTGTTACTACTACTTTATCATTTTAAGTCTATCTATTTGATCCATTGTTAGAATTTGATTTGTTGTTATTTATGATATGGTGAACATTTGGTTATTAGTTCTAAAATGGCCTTCATCTCTTTCTTAAGAAATCAAAGATTTATAATGTATAGTCTTATAACTGAAAAATCGCATTTTGAGTAAAAGTTTTGAAATATTGAGACTGTTAGACTAGTGGTACATAGTTTTTGTTTTGTTGAATCGGGTTTAAATTTTTGTGTGTTGCACTGTGAATCAAACTTAAAGGAATATTTCCTACCCAAAAAAAATTCTGTCATCATTTACTCACTCTAAGATTGTTCCACACCTGTATAAATGTATTCGTTCTGCTTAACAGAATGGAAGATGTTTGGAATAATGTCAGTGACCAAAAAGATCTCATCCCCCATTGACTCCCATAACTATTTTCCCTGATATAGTAGTAAATGGGGGATAAGGTCTGTCTGGTTACTGACGTTCTTCCAAATATCTTCCTTTTTGTTTAGCAAAACAGAGAAATGTAGGGTTGCGTAGGCTAAATGATAACAGAATTTTCCTTTTTGAGTGAACTTTGCCTTAAAGAAAAAAAAATCAAGTATAATTTTGTCAGTATCCATGAATAAATATGCTCAATACTTTATTATTATTATTAAAAAGAGAAAAGCAAACAATAAAAGGAATTCTGAAAAAGCAATAAATAATTTAAAACTAAACAAGCATTCATGGCTTGAAGACATTCATGGTATTCCTACGGGTTGTTTTATAAAATGAATAGGATAGTTAAAAATATAATTCAGGAAAAAAGATTTTCCCCGTTTTCTCAAAGAATCCGAGATATCCATGCTTGCATCGGGTGACATCTATATGAGTGAGTGATGTATGCTATTTTTCTTTGGGTCATTTCTTCATAGTTTCATGTCTGGTTCATGTCTGCAATGCTCCATGTTTAACTATAGTGTATCTGTGATCCAGTCCATCCCCTGATGATCTCATTTTGTAAGTCTCCTTTTGTCAGTTCTGTCCTTCAGAGTTTATAACTATAATTTGAATAATCCAAAACTGCACGAGTCTTTGTTCAACAAAGATGTGTTTGTTACTGTAACAAATAGCTCTTGTTTTTCTTGTAAATTAATCATTCCTGACAGGGAGGCGGTGCATATATCTGGTTTGTTTGAATCCAAGCTGCAAAAAGATTTTAGGATCTCCTCTGGTTTCGCGATGTTGGGTCCTTTTCTCCATACAGCCTGCTTTAATGAGCTGCTTGAATGTTTGGAGAAAGAGATTTGAGAATAGATAAAGTAGATCCCAGGACTTTTGATAATCAATGTGTCCCTTGCTCTGCTAATGTCTACATCCAGCATCATTGAATGTATTTCATTCCAAACAAGTTGTTTGTTTGAACCTGGATGGGTGATAAAACAAAGAATATTGTTTACTATGATAAAATTGTATTATTATTTTCATAGTAAAACCTCAAGTACTAGACTAAAAAAACAGATCTTGGTCTGACATTTACCTGCTTGTTCCTTCTGAAGAACCATGTGTGCTGCTGGTCCATTAGAAGATGGTGCCAGTCCTTTAATGGGTGCTGCTGCTGCTGCTGCTGCTATAGAACAACACAACATCATTCAGTCGTACAATGCAGTATGCTATAATATTAAGACACCGTTTAAAAGGTGTAAAAGTGAGAAAAAGTTACAAATACCAACCTTGTTCTCTCACTGCCAAAGCCTTTGGGATAAAGAAAAAAGTAGATTATAAGAACATATTAATTCACTGTGCATCTTATTATGAGGGGTCATTTTCAGAATGAAAGTTTATTTTAGTTTTTTTAGAATGGTCCAGAAGGCCTGCTTAATTTGTCCTTCACAAACATTTTACGTAATGGGTTTCTACTATATGTACACCATTTCTTCTTAAACCTTAGTGTTTTTAATTATTTTATTTACTGTATTTTATTTAAATCAGCATTTGTCCATATTTACTTTAAGTTTATTTTTGTTGCTTTGCTGAGTTATCATTGGGTTGCTCATTTTAACCCATATACTAACCCATTTAGCCCATAGATCAAGGAAACTGCCAAATCTGTAGAGTAATTTGGTTTTTTGGCTTCCTCTTGTCAAAGTAATGCTGGTTTTTGTTGCTTTTGTTTCTTTGATACTCGCAACGTGGTATAACATGATGCTTTGTGCATCTAACCACAGAGCCCAGGAAATTGAGAACAGGCCTCTATAACCATTTAAGTATATGTTTTCTGTTATTTGAGAAAGAATTGATTTAATCTTTATGGTTCTCTCTCTCAAAATAACAAAAACATACAAAGAAAAACTGTATATACTACAAGTGAGGTTACATTAAATACTGTTATTCAGTGAAATATTCAGTTGTTAATTTTTATTTACTGTATGCGTTTTCTATGATCTATAATGTCTGTGTGATACAAACAGCACATCTTTGAAAATATTTTTACTTGAAATTCATTAATCTGAAGTGACACTTGACACGACCTGACCCCATTTACATCTATTTGTGCACAAAACCTAAAATCAATTATTTTCGAATTTTCTTAAATACCCTGAAATGATATATAGTAGATAATAATAACAATACAATTATCTTAAGAAAACATTTAGATATATTTAATGTTTTCAATATTTATAAAATAAAATGTGTATAGATTTTTATTTTTTTTAATTCTACGTCTATCGTCTAAGTTGCGATAAAAATACATGTTTGAATAAATAATATTGAATAATGATAGACCAGTACCCACCTGACTGAATTTTTGGGACAGGTAAAAGAAACCTCCGAAGGTCAGCACCATTAGAAGCAGAAGCATCACGCATAAAAACCTGAGTAAAGGTGTGGTGCCCGGCATTTGTGGCAGAGGTCTGCTGTATCCTGCCCGTGGAGGCACCGGTGGTGGATTGTAGCTAGTGTGAAAGGTGTTTATCATGATGGAGATGAGAAGAGCTGACGAGAGAAGGGACGTGTACTCCAGAGAGACCCATGCAGTTCTGAAGAGCTGTTCTCAACAGCAATGGAGCTCATTTGAGTACAACTTCCTGTAAGATGTCACCTTTACAGATAGGCGAGACTGACGCCTTTTACGCAATTGTGCTTAAATAAACACGTGTTCTGTTCTTAGATCTGATCAAAGAGACCACTCATTTACAACAGGTTTCTCTTGCACAATTGTTGTTCATTCAAAATCTGCAGTTCAGATATTCTGTCCTCTCCGGGCCTTCAACTGTTTTATAAAAATCAGCCCAAGTGGTCTCAAATTTGGAGTTTGCAAAATTAGACACCTAAAAACACATAAGGCCAAATCTTTAGACATTTTGACTATATTTTTACAAACACTTCTTGACAACTGGTCTGTCACTGTCAGGTGCACACAGGTACCCTGGTCTTAACCACAAGTTCATCATTTGAACCGTGTACGTTTTGACTTATTTTTGAACACTACAGCTATGTCAATTGTTTACCATGTCTTTAAATGTTATTATTTTATAATCTAATTCATCATGTGTCCAAATACGTTTAGGGTGGCTGCATGTGTTGAATGAATTATCGGTGACGGACAAGAGCACTGCTGGCATCAAAATAAGTCTTGCCACAGGAAACTGTGCAAACTGGCTCTTACACCTCTGTTTTATTTGACCACATTTAAATGAGATATGGCACATAACTTCTGCTTGTAATACACATATTGTTTTGAGGGAGTCTTTGATTCTTTTATTTACAATCATGATTGTAATCATGATCGATAGGTTTCCAGTTTACCACATCTACAGTATAACACGTATAACAACACATAAATAACCTTTCATATATGCAGCGACCTACATACAGCTTCCAGTTTTAACCACTCAGTGGTGGTGGTCTCTGGCTGCTGCTTGTAGGCACAGCTGACCTTCTTCAACTGATGCAACTCCTGTTGCTGCATGTAAAGGAGCATCTAGATGCATGTGACAGACAGCCAGAGTGCAGCTATTTCCTTTCAGTGCTTCAATGCCACCGTAGTATTTCATATAATGTGGGGCATGTTTATCTTCCTCTGACCCCTCTTTCAAAAATAAATGAGGTTTGTTGTGGTCTACAAACTGCTGATGATCTAGTCTCGAGAAACTCTTGGCAAAGGAAAAAACAACAGGTTTCACATGAACTGCAGCGCTTCTAATCTCAGTTCCACCCCCACTGTAGTTTATATTCAATGCTTCTGCCGACATTCAGATTTTCCAAAGTCATCACTTTAATTTCATTGCGCAGGAGTCACCGAAGACACGATTAGATCCTGATGACCGCACCCTTGACCTTTATATACAGAATGAGTTGCAAAACATTGTTTGTGTTTGACTCAGTGTGAATGCATCAGTGTGGGTGTATTTCTGTGTGGGTATGTGTTTGGATGCGTATTTATGTGTGATCATTTACATATTTGAATGCTTCAAAGATATGCAGTGCTCATGAGAAATTAAGTGATTTACAACTCGCTATCAGGTGCCACGTGCATCTATGCAAAATCTAATAATAAATCGAGTAATATTTCTTTCAAGATGTCATTCTTTTCTTAATACACTCGATGTATTAGAATAGAGGACAGTGGTAATTCATTAATATTATATTCAAATGTTTGATTCAGTTAAATACTCATTTTAAAGTAATCCAGAAATAAATTCATCACAGTTGACAGTAACCCAGAAATAAATTCATCAAGACCAAGTAATCCTTCATATTTTTTGTATTTGACTGATAGTTAGGGACTGGTTGTATGCAGTGTCATGATATGCATAAATTCCAGATTTTTTAATTAAAAGATATAATGCTCATGCAGACAGAAAGAATGGGAGACACTCGTCACAGCTTTTTTTCTTTGAGGGTGAGGAGTGGGACATGACTCACATGTGGTATATTCTGTGGGGGTGTGTGGAACCAACTATAAGGAAGTGGCACATATTACACTTCACACTTTTTGAAAATGATGCAGGATTTTGCTCTTTAAATGTTCTAGCTGGAATCCTAATGTAAGATGGTAAGTTTAAGCATTTACAACATAAAACAGCTATAAAAATCCATGCACTTGAAAGTGCAGTTTGTTCCTATAATCGTCATGATTCTGTCTCATCAGACCTGAAAATGAGAGGCAGGATCATGACAGAACCTCATGTTATGTGATGTGTTACTAGTCTAGTCCTGTTAGTTTAGTTAGTCTTTGTTCGTGTTCCTGTTCATGTCTACTCTATATTATGTTATTTTACCCCATCGTGGGTTTTTGTTTTGTCTTTTATTAAAGTCTTGTTTAATCCCCCCAGGTGGGGGCGTCTGCTCATGGGTCCTCTGTCTCTCACCTCACCCGAAAACCATGACAATAATGGAAAATACTTGATTTAAGTTATGACAATAGGGAAGTTAAACGAAGTAGAAGAAAAATTCATGCACGTATTATTTAAAAGGACAATAACAGCAATATTGTTTACTATGCAATCTTGAAGGATAATTTCATGTCAAAAAATGACGTAACATTGATGTTCTCATGCTGGTAGTATAATCTGACAGGTATGATGAACTTTCAAGACACCGGTGTTGTGCCGAATTTTGACTCTCTGCCAGATTACTACTCTCCTCATTGATTTTGATGGGTATTAATTTATCCTTACTCCTCCCCCACACCTAATCCTAACACCTAATTTAAGTGGGGAATGGGGAGTCGTAATTTGGCAGGAGTCATTTTTCGGCACAACGCGGATGTTCTGACAGTTTATGCTACCCTGTCATATTTTGCTACTTCCATACAAAACAGGACTAACCCCTCCCCCAACCTTTACACCTAAATTACCCCTCCCCCAATCACAACACGAGGGTAGCAAAATTTTATAGGTAGCATAAATTGACAGAACACCGTCCCTCTCTACAAGCGCCCTAAACGGCTGCTTAGGGCCCCGCCTCCACTACAGTCCCCCAAAGAGCACATGCAATTACAGTTTTTTTGTGATGGGACAAACATCCATTTTATCATTCTTTGGTGTGTGTCTAAATTTTTTAAATTACTGACTAAACGCAACATTGCAATATCAAAAAAAGTGAGGTGGCCAATCAAATGAAAGGAGGCGGGAGTTACTGGTTACAGAGCCGAGCAGTGACCAATCAAATCATAGATTTGCTCTACTCTGATGACGCTTCAGTTTTGAAGTTGAAAGAGTGCTGTGCAACACACCACATACTGTAAGTGACAAAACACATTCAATATCTGACAACTGTTTAGTGTTTAACAATAGAAAAGTTTGAACATCCGACAGTTTTACTGATGCAAAAAACAAATGCTGTTTTAGATAAAAAATATGTTATTTAGGTGATTTGTGTAATTATCTGTCAATTCAGCGTTTTAATTGGGATAATGTCAAGAATAATTGTGTGCGTATTGTAAATGAATTTAATAGTAAAAGATTAAATCATTATCAAGGGCTGTGTGGCTTTAAAAGGGTGTCTATAGGTTGTGGTTAAAATAAAATATATATATATATTTTTTTTAATGAAATCTTTGCAAATAGTTAAATGCATTGAACAGTCAATTCCACAACCTTTGTATGGTCTGTACTCAGAATTTAACGGGACAGTTCACATAAATGGGAAGTAATGATATTATAAAATGTTTGGACAATCACAATACAGTTGTACTGTTTTTTGTTTTCATGAAATTCCTAAATCCAAAACACAGCTACAACTTATAGAATTGAGTGTGTTAGGTTTAAAGTGTGTGTGCAAATAATCAAACATTGACAACAGTTGATTGAATTGTGGCACAGGTGGACCCCCAAATAAAATTCTGCTTAGCTTGGGCCAGCCCTCATTCTGGTTGTGTTCCATGTGTTGTGCTTTTGTACATTTGAAGATAAAGTGAGTGTCTAGCCCATCACAAGAGGGCACTAAAGATTGCTTTGTCAATAATGGGGCATGAATCTGTGTTATATTCAGTTTAAAGTATTTAACACTCAGTT
The DNA here is from genome assembly GCF_015846415.1 of Triplophysa dalaica. Classification (NCBI taxonomy): domain Eukaryota; kingdom Metazoa; phylum Chordata; class Actinopteri; order Cypriniformes; family Nemacheilidae; genus Triplophysa; species Triplophysa dalaica. Next base: position 11,712,982 of record NC_079557.1, read on the forward strand.
GTGTTGTTGCCGTTGTGTTGATTATCATGAGCTAACTAGATCTTCCAAGAAAATAGTTTCCAACAATCATGCCATCCTTGACTCAGAAGTATTTTCTCCACAAATCTGTATAAAATGAGTAAGCTTTTCTATAGTGATCTGATATCTACCAACAACCTGTTTTTAGGAAAGAGATGAAACGAAGAAACAAACAGTTTTGGAGCATCTTTGACTACCATCTTTTTGGTAGTCATTGTTGCCCAAGAAATCTCAGTTAACATTCTGCCAAATATCTTCCTTCGGGTTCAATAGAACATTTATACAGGTTTGGAACAACTTGAGGTTGAGAAATTCGTGACAGAATTTTCATCACTAAGATATAGCAGCAGAATGTGAGAGATACCTAGCTGGCACCTAATGCACGAAGTTCATGAATTCCCATCACAGTGTTATCAGATTCTGGTTTTAATGTCTGTGACACAGATTAAACACAGTTCGTTTTATTTTTTTATAGATGATGAATATCAAAACTATTAAATGTTTAGATAGTTTTCATGGATGACATTTCATTTCCACATTGTCAGTTCACTGCAGTTTCTGTCCTTGTAAGCTTTAACAACACAATTCTGTTTAACAAACTGCAAAATATAAGAATAAAACATCAGCTAAAATAATATGCTGTCAAATATGCTAACAAATATGTTGTTGAACATTGACTCTGTATCTTTAATTGAAGAAAATCTCCATGCATTATCTTTCTATTCTGATCACTTTTATCATTGTGAACACTCTCTGCTATATGACATGGGCAGTGGCTCCTACTATTGGAGACAAATGTCATTACAACATGTGCCTTCAAGCTGTAGGGTATAGGTTATATCTACATTCTTATGGTCTGCATAAATGAGTAAATTTGTAATTTTATTGAGCTAATTACAATTAATAAAATTGTTCTGATATATCCTAAAGGCACACCAAGCGATTGTTGGATGAGTTTCATTCTGCATGTTGAATATTCAAAACAAATAAACACATTTCTGTCTGTTTGAGATGTGGTGGCTGAACCTTTTTTGCATACTAGATTTAACTTCTCGCAGGAAAATAATCACTGAAGAGTCATCATGACACATTATAAACACTGATAACATGGACAGTCTTTGATGGTGTCAGTGTGTGTAGTGTACAACTAATGACAGCGTGTGCTTCTCCTTCATCGGGGGGTGGTTGCTTGGACCCCTGAAGCTCTGATTCCATGAGAGCCCATCACATGGTGCATGGGGATGCTCGTTGCTGCTTTGCTGGCGGTTTTGGTTATGAATAGATGGTTCTTCTTCACACTTCACAAACGCAAGGAAACACCTGTAGAACTGTGGAGACTCAAATTCATCAAACAGAACTTAAAATGCTGTTTAATAATAATAAATTAATTTAATTGATTACTACTAAATTTACTTCAAAACAACCAATACATTGTCAGCAGTTCTCTTGATAATCCATAATCTGATCAAAGTTAACTTCGTGGATTTGCCTTTTCATTACTAATCTTAACTATTTTGTAGATCGTCATGAAATCTAAACATTTCACAATGTGTATTAATCATTTTCATACATCTTCTTGCTGACGAGTTTAATCTTTTACACCCGAGGCCTCTGTGTGGATTCCTCACCTGATTGTTAAAAAGCACATAGATGACAGGGTTGACAACAGTGCTGCTCTTGGCGAGGACTGAGGGCACCACACTCATTATTGGAGTGATCAGACCTCTCCTGCCAAAGGTGGCCAGCAGGGCTACTACCCCATAAGGCATCCAGCAAAACAGGTAGCAGGACACCATGGTGACAATCATAAGAAGAATGTGGTTCTCTCGCCTCTGCGCAGTCAGCAGGTTGATTTTAGTTACCTGTGCAGGTAAAGACGTTTACGCAGTTCATGAATCTTCTCTCATTTACTATATAAAACCAATGTAGGGTGGTTTATTCTAAACATTGTAATGGTTTATTGATGGTCTGCTATGATGTTTACTAGCAGAATAAATAACATTTCGAATTTTTCAGTTATGAACATGAAGGTGCCAAATGTAAATGATCTTGTTATGTGTGATGTTTATGAAACCTCCGTGTCTTCGGTCATCTGGAGCCACTTTAATATTCCTTCCTAAATCTTCTCTGTGTATAAGAATGTCTTGCACGTCAGACACCGGGTTGAACATCCAATCAGCAGTGATGGCAGATGACATCTGTTGTGCTGAGCCCCCACACATCAAACACACACTTTACATGCTCCATCTGTCTTATATTTCATAATGGATTGAATGAGATCGTATTAACAGTCATCTGTCATTTGTTCGGTTGCCTCTTTGTGTACGATCACTTTAGCGATTTGTTAATTAAAAACTAAAAACATGCACGCATATTTAAATTTCCACTAACCTCTATATACTGACATCCATGATAATACATTTCAATACAAAAGTGATATCCATTCATATTATTATTGAATACAAAAATGGAATCAATTTCTGGAATCAATTTCATAGTAATTGTCTGCTTTTAAAAATGCAATTAATTTCTCAGATGTCATCCATTGATTATAGTTTTAACTCCTTGGAATTTAGCGTCTGACTTTTATCTTAATTCTTTAAACTGTGAACAAACCACTGCCTCACAACCCCTTAAACACTCATTACACATTCCTTCACGCAGTGATGTGTTTATGAAACTTACTTGATCCATGGATGAGTCATTCTTTCTGAACACGGACTAACCTGTTTGCTTTGTTCTTATTCCCTGAGCTGGAAAAATCAATATCAAACGGATAAAAAAAGAGAGTGAAGTAGAGCGAGGTCTTCTGTCTGTAGATAGCCATGAAAACATGGGGTTGAAATGTTAATTGGAAACAGGCTACGATACGTCACTCCAGATTTGTGTGTTTTATATCCTCAGTGACATATGGTGTCTATAAGTGGTTTGTGGTTTACTTAGATTTTTTCATTAAATCTATGGCTGGTATTATTTTGGAAGTTTATTTTATGTGTTGGAATTAATATGTTGTACACTTGAAATCTGAAAGCTCACCCCTTTGATAATGAGCAGGATTTTGCCATAGCTGAAGATCATGAGCATCAGGGGCAGAAACAGACAGAAGATGAACAGACACACCACGTATGACACGCTGCTGGTCGAGCGCAGCTGCCACTGGACCGAGCATGAAGTTCCGGCTCCTTCTGGACCATAACTACTCCAGCCCAGGAATGGTGGCAGCGTCCACACCAGCGAATACAGCCAGGATCCGGTCACACACCGCCAGGCCCTGCGGAAGTCTGACGAGTCTGCCTTGGTGGGACGTAGTATGGCGGTGTAACGCTCGTATGACAGGATAGATAGAGACATCAAAGACACAATTCCTGTAAAGTAAATCAATACGTAAAGGAAAACATGTTCACAAAAACTTCTATGGATATCACCACCTCATTCATGAAAAACTGTGATTAAAAACTTTATTAATAACAAGTTCAACAAACATGATGCAATACATAAACTTAAATTTATGTTTTTGCACGCACACTTTAAACGTAACACACCAAATTGTATAAGTTGTGGCTGTGTTTGGGATGTAGGTATGTCATCAAAACAAAAACACATAAACCTTGCATTACAAGTGTATTGCGATTGTCAAACATTTGCTCATTTCATTTCTTCCCATTTTAGGTGAACCGTCCATTTAAATTCAGTCGAGGTTGTGGAATTTACTGTTCACTGCATTAAACTATTTGGAAAGACTTTATTTAAAATAACATTTTTATTTTATTTAAACCACATCGTGTCTGTTGCAGTATGTTTTTTACTATTCATATTTTTTATTAAATCTTAAATTCTTAATCAATTTAATCAATATTAAATCGAATTCTTAAAATAATTACTCGTTTTCAGCATGACACAAACACCTACAGAGAACTACTTCCACGTGATATTAACTAAATATGTTTTATTTGATAGTTTTATAATTGTGTAACAACAGCTTTTGTTATTAAGGTTTTAACTAAATACTATTTGTGGGATATTTTTTAAAGTATGAATTATTGGCTATTTTAATAAAAAAAATTGAAGTTGACAGATTCAGGGTGTATCTGGAAAAAGTATAAGTTGCACTACGTAAAAATATTTGTCTTTTGATACTTTCTGAGTAGTGATCTGCCGAAATCCCTCAATACATTTTCCTCTAAAGCTGATCTCGAAGAGTTTCCACTATTTCACCCTTAAATGTCAACCACCCACTGACAAACAATATTGAACTACATTAGGAAACCTAGACACGCAAAGCGAACTTATTCACGCACCAAAGAAAGTTTGCTACGCGAGTTCTGGATCCGAAACCTCTTACGCGTTCATCTTTCCAGTGGAATAAAAACTTACCAAACAGCGAGTTGGCAAAACCATACCATTTGCATCCGTGCTGTCCCAAAAGCCATTTCCCATAGAGACTGGAAGCAAAACCGAAGGGAGTCCCCAGTAAACATACCAATACATCACTAACGCTGATGTTGAGCAGAATGAGATTGATAGGCGTCCACAGTGAGCGAAACCTCGCGAAGATGAGCAACACAAAGAGATTGTTCAGGCACCCAAACACCAGAATGAATCCAAGACAGACAGCTATCACCGTGTGCCCGGTCCTGCTCACGCCAGGGGCTGTGTCGTGAGCTCCTGGGGGGTCTCCTGAACTGACATTTGTACTTTGATTGAGCGCAGAAGTGTCTTTGTGGCTAATGTTCAAACTCCAAATGTAGACGACCATAGCAGCTTCACTGCACTTGAAAAGTGATGTTGACACAATGACTTTTCATAAGGAATGGATCCACAGCACACATCTCTCTCTCTCTCTCTCTCTCTCTCTCTCTCTCTCTCTCACGGTCGCGCAGCCCACCATTGACACCCCTACATCTGACCTCCGTGCGTCTGTGAGATATGATCGCATCCACATTCGTCACATCTGATCTCACCATCACACATCTAGGACGGTCCACGATCTTGAATACCTTAAGTTAAGTTTTCCGTATTTACAACACATGTCTTGCTTCCATGAAGAAACTTTGTCATCCACAGTAGCTTTCCACTACCAAACGGGTTGAAAAGTATTTGTTCAATTCAGTCAAAAGCCTTTTTTTAAGGGTTCATTTTGAGCACATTTTAAAGAGTTCAGTTATTATGTTTACACAGTTAATCAGTATCGAAAAAAGCAAACAAATACATGAAACAACATACAGTGTTGAGTAAGTTACTCTGAAAAAGTAATTAATTACTAGTTACTAATTACATATTTAAAAGTGTAATTAGATTACTGTCCAAATTACTCTCTCCAAAAAGTATTTAGTTACTCATTACTAATTACTTTCTATATCCTACATCAAATTTTATTAGTTAAGTGATTCAAGGATAGACATGAAAGGGCTTATTTAATTCATTCAAATAAATAATATTATTAACTGACCAAAGTATTACAAATGTGAGAATTATACATTAAAGCACAGATTTTAAAGTAAGACTTTGAATTTTGATGTCCATTACACTATTGCACACGCATATATTTCACAAAGTATTTAGTTTAATTACATCAAAAGTAACTGTAATTAAATTACAGAAAACATATGAGTAATCCCTTACTTTACTTTTTCAAGGGAAAAGTAATTAAATTACAGTAACTAATTACTTAGTAACTAGATACACCCAACACTGACAACATATAACATATTCAACAGGTACATTTACACAGACAGGCACTATGATAATCCAGACAAAGTGTCTGGTGCTGGATTGAAACCATGAATACCCTTGGGGTCGATGTTTTCAGATCACAATAGAAGCTATTTAGTATCTTCATCTTGTCTGTATTGTTTTAGAAATGGCATATTATCATGGGGATAGTCAACAGAGGTGATATAATAATACTACGAAATGTTGGAAATGAAACATGTCCTATTAAATATGACTCTCCTTTAGGTCAGTAAAGTAATTGTGTCGTGCTTTGTGTCACTGCAGACTATTAAAATTACAAATTACTCCATTGTGCAGTGAGCGGATCAACAGCGGTCCTCTTTTGAGTGTCCTGGATTAAGTAAAGTGCAACTATTGTGTATCACCCTTGACTTTTCTGAGCTAGAGTCTGACAAAACATGAGACCTGTCCTTTTTTATGTTTGAGAAAAAAATAACAGCCCCTAAAGAGTATTTTTATCCATTTCTTTTACACAAGTAAAGAAATGTTCTACTTTATTACAGTGTGGTATATGCATAGAATCCTCTGTAAATGTCATCAGATTGACATAATTTACAAACATTGTTTGTTTGTTTGCCATAAAACGAAATCCAATGATTTATTCTAATGTTTTTCAGATTTGTGATGGGTTTATCCATTCACTATCCTCTATAAATGCTGTTCTAAATGATCTAATTCTTACGTAATGAAATGTGAAGTTAATTATTGTGTTGAATAATGCCAAAGAGAGACTGAATGTAGGTCTGGAATTAGCCTTGGCTTTGGTCATTTTAATTTGGAAAAGGACATGTGTACTGCCAGATGGGAATGGCTAAATATAGTGCAAAGACATCAATAATCCACAAGCAGGATTGTGGAAATGGCTGTTCATCCATCTGCGTCTATGAATTGAGGTTTGATAGCTAAATCTAAAAGTGAGATAGGTTAAGATTCCCTCAAAGTAAAACATACAAACTTCACGCTTGTATTTTTATATCATTTTATGCAGTGCAATGTTAATTCCATCCGCTAGGGAGCAGTGTTGACGTTTTTATTACCTGCTGGAGAAGGCCTGGAAAAAAGCATTGAACATTTATGCAAACCTTGTTGCTGCAATTTAAAGGTGCAGTAATTGATTTCTGAGAATCCCTGTTGAAAATTCAAACCAAACGCTCCAATCAGCATTAGGGGGAGTGTCTGTTTGTGATGCCACAGGAAAGACAGCAATTGGAACTAAATAGATATCGCCTGCAGTCCAGAAAACTCCAAGTGGGAGTAGCTTATGCCAAGCCCTGCAAGTGGGAGGATTTTGCGGCGCAAGTATATTGCCTGGATTTTTGACTCACACTAAATCCCTGGTGTTTCAAGTCTGACATCATGCAACCGTGTTTTGGGGAAGTATAATAATCATATTTAGTTTAGATGGTTAGGGTGTGGGTTAGGGTCAGGGTTTCGTAAGACTCAAAACGTCAAGGATTTGTTCAAAGCCAACAACAGATCTGACTCGAAACACCAAGGCTTTAATGAGAGCCCTGGATTTTCATGCATTGTATTAGGATGGCAGGAAGTAAAGACATTCATAAAAAAATGCAATGCCATCGCGAATGCAAGCACTGCAGTATTTTTTTGTTATGAATTATAAAATCATATCACTGCAGCTGTTCTGAGATGTTGTGCTGCCATCAGATTGTGCTGCCCTTTCATGTAATTTAGGTTTAGGGTTTGTGTTGGGTTATTCTTAAAAACAATATGGAAAAATACTAACTAAACTGACACCAACTGTGGATCATGAACCAATATTCCATTACTTCTATCAAAATGCTCTGGAAGTTTTTGTCAACAGCCATTTTCCCACTTGCAGCTATTGACCCACCCACTCGCCGCTGACCAAATGTCAGATGACTCGACCTCTTTATCCTAATTTGAAAACGATGTGGCCAGTTAAAGCAGGGGCATGCAATTCTCAGATGTTAGATAACATTCCCACTGCTATAACTGGCCAAATTTCGTCTTTAAGGGCTTCAAGTTCAATTTCAAGCAGGATCCATCCACTAGGCCCCATGGTGTAGTGATTATCACCGGTTGATGGTTTAAGCCATGCTTCCTTTTTACTCTCATTGCACTCATGTGAACCTTATTTGACGGCAACATTCTTAGTTGTCAGAGTAGCTCTCCTGCTTAGATTGAAACATTTAGTGATTTAAGGGTGAAACTCTAAGATTGACTTCTTGTGGCTTTGAGAAAAAACTATGAACTTCATATCTCACAGGACTCAAGGGGAATGGTAACTGACCGCAAAATCTCAGATGTTGATACCGTTCCCATTGCTTCAACTGAGAACATTTAGCCTTGAAGGGTCTCAATTTCAAGCAGAGGCCCATTCCCGTGGGCCCTGTGGTGTAGGGCATTGGGTTTATGATGGGAAGGTTGATAGTTTGTGCCTAACTTTTTTCCTCTCATTGAACACAGGGGAATCTTATCTGATAGCAACATTCTTAGTTGTCAGAATATTTCTCCTGATTCGATTGAAACATTTAGTAATTTAAGGATGAAACTCTGATAATCAACTCTTGAGGTGTTATAAATCAGCAATGTAAATGTGATAAAATTATGTTCTTCCTATATCATGGAACTCAGGGGCAACGATACCTGACAGCAAAATCTCAGCTGTTACATAGCGTTCCCCCTGCTTCAACTGGAAACAATTAGATTTGAAGGGCCTAAATTTCAACCAGGCCTCATCCAGTGTGCCCTGTGGTGCAGTGCTTAGGACTTTGGGTTAATGATGGGAAGGTGGATGATTTTAGTCCTCCTCCCAATCTTTTCTCTCATTGAACACAGGGGAACCTCATCTGATCGCAACATTCTTTCTTGTAAGAATAGTTCTCCTGCTTCGATTGAAACATTTAGTGATGTAAGGATGAAACTCTATAAACCGACATCTTGTATCTTAGAAAGTCAGCAATGTAAATGTGAACAAATTTATGAACATCCTATCTCATGGAACTCAGGGAGAACGGTATCTGATAACTGTCAGACACCATTCCCCAGTTTTAAATGGCCACATTAAGCCTTGAAGGGCTTCAAGTTTGAGCAATCCTCAAGCAAGCCTTGATCGGGCTTGGCTGGGGTTTACTCTGGGCCACCGGCCAGGGATTTTGGCCCGCTGAATACCTTGGGCCAAAGCAGGCCAGCTCGAGTTTGAGGAGTGGTCAAATTCAAAATTAGAGATTATCTGAGTCAGATTAGCTGCGGCAAAATGGGCGTTTCGCCATTTAAAGACGCACAGATAACTGCAGATTAAACTCAAAATGAAAAATTGTCAGCACTGATGTTAACTTAATATGTAAATGAAGAAATACTCTACTAATATCTTTAAGACTACAGAATAGAATAAGATATCAGGATATAGTTGAATAAAGTCAAGAGATCATTTTGCTAATATTATTTTGCAAAATTTATTTAAAGCCCAGACTAGGCTGTTTTACAGGTTTGATCATGAGTCTGTCAGACGTTTGCTGTAAAATCTTCTAACAACAAGAAATGTGCCAAGTTGCAGAGGTAAGTCATTCCTTAATATGCATAAAACATTTGATTTTGTCACATATACAGTATAAAAATGCATATTATTCGCTTGTTTGTGTGTGTTTCTGTGAACGTGTAAAGTGTCTTTTTATCAAAATTGCCATAGGCAAATCTCTTGTACAATCTTCGTTTTCAAAAAAATTTCCAAAGTTTATTTAAAGCCCAGACCAGCCTGTCTAACAGGTTTGATCATGAGTCTGTCAGACGTGTGCTGTAAAATCTTTCAACAACAAGAAATCTGCCCAGTTGCACAAGGTCATTCCTTAATATACATGAAACTCATTCGACTTTGTCACATATACAGTAGAAAAATACAGATTTTTCTGTTGTTTGCACGTGTTTCTGTGTACGTGTATTGTGTCTTCAACCAAATTGCCTTGAACACTCTTCTTTTCTGTGTTACATGCAGAGCTTGTTTCTGAACAGGTTCCCCACAGAAGCCTTCGGGTTAACCATTGCAAAGTCCTTAAGTCACTTGTTTAGCAAAAGAGAGATGACAGACTTCCTTGTCCTTTCATTCAAATCTCAATTGACCTTCATTTAATACCAATAAAGATTCTTCTTTTCTATCACCTGCACACCTAAAATGGAATCAGAATTTACTAAATTAACATAATGAAACAAATATTAAATATCTAACAAATTGGTGCAACAAATTGTAGGCTATAGATAAGAGTGTGTACCAGAATCAAAGCTGCTATCAGTATTCATCTGGTTACTGAATACAGGATACTTAGTCCATCCAGATATTAGCTCTTGTTTGGATTGGGACACCATGACTGAGCCAATGTCAGGTTGGTCATTGTGAAGCAAGTTTAACAGAGAATTATTGTACTTGTGTTCTGCCACCTTCAAACCCTCAGTGGATACAACTGAGGGGTGATGCATGGGGGGCAGAGCCAGACCTATGTCCTGTCTACCTCCGGGCCAAATGAGGGCGTTGTTTGGAGGGTGATTCAATGACCCATGAGGGCTTGATTGAGGATTGCTGCTTGTTCCTCGCTGGAGTCGTTCTGGAGAATACATGGACTGGAATGATGTTTGTGAATGTGATTCCCATTGATCTGAATCTTCCAAAAAAATCAAAAAGAGTTTTGTTGCTTGTATACTAACAGGTGGTTATGTGTGAAATGTGATTAAAGAGGATGAGTTACTTGTTTGAGCAGCTTTCCGGTTTCGTTTGTTTTTAGAGGGTTCTCCCTTCGGTTTAGTTGCTTTGCTTAGTGCCCGAGTGAAGTGTTCATCCACCATGCTGCTAATGTCTCCTTGAAAGTAGGTGAGAAGCACACTACCTGACTGCTCTTCAGTTTTCTCAGCTACCTGGTTCCTGAGATCCTCCATGACAGATCTGGTACTGAGGTAACCATGCACCATGTATTAGTGAACATGTATCATAGCCATAAATCACTTCATCTAATCGACTGATTATTGTCAATATTGCATTAAATGAAATTTTCCCTTTGATGAAGAAAATCCAATAATGTGCTTTAACTTTCTATGTTACGTTATCATTGTATGTTACTGATGAGTGAAACTATGTTTGGCTAGGCTTCGGAGGGGGACAATGCAGATTTACATTAGATACATTTTTTATTTTGCTTAAATGTATATACTTACATAGATTATTATTTGTGAATTGAAACAGCTGTATATTTTTTAGACTGAAATATAAAGGTATATTACATAGAGAGTAAATACCAAGTGTAGAGTGTATATAAGTCTATGAAATACATGTAAAATATAAAATACTATATTTAACTTTATGTCGTCGGTTTTATTTAAGACAATATTATATAGTCATATTAACCCAACAAAAGTAAAGTAGATCTTTAATGCAACATTTTCATATCAACATTATTTACACGCATTTACATATCGGCATTATGCACGCTGAGTGAGATAGATATTAGCCTACACAGCTGTGACTGGCTTACAGTGCCAGGTAATTATCTAAAAAAAAAATATTTGCGCGGTTGCTAAACATAATGTTTTAACCATAAATGCAATTGCTTTTTGATGCTTTAAATATGCACCTGCATCTCTTTGCACAGCTAAACATTTCCTCAAAATACACTTCAACATATACCATACGTGAGGTACAAAATAATATTAAATAGTTCATACAAATCACAATAGTAAGTACATATTGATTCAATATACTGTACTTTTAAATTATTGCTATTTTTGTTGTTATTCTTAAATGATGAAATATTATTGTTGTAGAAATAAACACAAATAAAACGAAACAGATTTTTACTTACCATACAACGAGTCTATAAATCTGAAATAAAATGTACTTATGAGGTAATGGGAATATCCACCTGTTCCATGAGAGATAACACACTCCTAAATGTCTAACTGTTGGTTTTTTGATGTTTCTCTTTGAAAAAAGTTAGACTAAAAGAAACTAGTTTACTTTCTGCCTTTTATATGTTGGGGCGTAATCTCTGCACTTTAACCAGTATGAGCAGAATGTGCCTAAACAAGTTCGACCATTCAACCGTCAACTCTCTGTCTAAAAAGAGGACATAGAACTAATGTTTCTTCAGGGCATATGTTGTTGAATTCATTTTTCTGTAGACATCAATTTTATTGATAATCCCATTTACAATCGTCACATATCTTTAATGCCACAATAATTTAATCATAATACATGTTTATACAACAACACGACCACACAAAATGTTACCAAAACCCAGTTAATGGACAGTATGAACTAACATATTGTATTTCAATTATGTTTTATTGCTAAAGAACGGGCATACTTCTTTTCAGCTTTTTGGAATACTGATAAATGACCCCCTTTCCCCATGTGTTTGCATTTTACTTTTAGATTTAAGATTAATATTCTTCTTATTTTCTGTATTGACACTGTACTCGTAACAGATCACATTATTAATTCTCTATTAAACAACACATATTTTCTGTAAAAAAAAATGGTTGTTAAATATCCAAAGTTTGATAAAAACTAAAAATGCACATGAAGGCAAATTTAAATGAATGAAAAAAGAAAAATATATCTGAGCAGTAATAGCCTATAATATACTAAAATCTAATATAATAAGTAGTGATAATGTCTCCTATAATAAAAACTTAATTATAACAAAATGAATATATGCTGTTAATTACCAAAGAAAGAAAATATTACACAGAAGACTTCACCCTGTCCTGGGTCAAGCAAACCTGATCGTGACTGGACCCTGAATGTGAGCAGTCAGAGGTCTTTCTGTCACTGGTGGTCTCTGACTTTATAGATGGTGATTCTTGTAGACCTCCTTTTACTTTGGCTCCCAATGTAGCAGAGCGGGTCCATTCTAGTCAACAATCAAACATATTTGTATTGTTTTTTTCTCTTTTTCAAATAGCCTTAACTACGTTAAAATTGGTAAATGTTGTAAATGAGATGCTTATTCCTTTTTGAAACATTTAAGAACATATCTGAGCCAAACCTGAGTATTCAGTGAGTCTGAATCTCCCACAGCAGAGGTGTATCCTCCACTGTTTCCTTACATTGTCTTTCATCAAACAATAAAACAGGAAGATAAAGAATCCTGAAATACAATACAAAGGATTGCTCCAAAGATCTTGTATATACCATAATGTAAAACCTAAAAATAATCTATTATTTTAGTTAATAAACATTAGAGTATTGCATGTTTACTTGATCAGTTTTAACAATCTGCATTACGTCTATTACACATACTGCCTGAAAAACCTTCTCGCCCTACAGGCATATGAAGCACTCACTGTTACCTTGAAGACTGTTTAGGATGGAGAACAGATATAAGAGGGGTGTTTTGGCCTGACCCCAAGCAAAGAAGGCTGGTAACCAGGTCAGTCCCAGCAGGAAGGTAAGGCTGGTCACCACACGCAGGTCATGCATTAGTCCTTTTCTGCTGCCGGTGGTCTTATTGAACCGCATTTTGCGGATCTGCACAAGCACCACAGTGAACACGCCGATATTACAGACCAGTATCAGGATCACGAATGAAACCACCGTCGTGTAAAAAGTTACATCATTCTTTATCCAGCAACTGAGAGAGTATGGATGGAAATGCATAAGTTTATTTGGGCACGCAGGCTGTAATAGTTCAGCTGTAATACTGACGTTTGTGTTAAAAATGGCACCTACAATGAAGTGGATTTCTCAAGAGGTGTTCTGGTATCAGTGCTGCCGTAAGATTCCAAGTCAATGGCAAGCACTAAACTCACAACTATCAGAGGTGTACCTGCAACCACAATTTAAGGAAATTTATATTGCTAGTACCTATACAAATACATTTGAAAAAGAAAAACTTTGACGTTGAGGATATTAGCATTCTTATGTCTCACCCCATCCAAGAGCACAGCATTTGAGGATGTAAGAAGGTACATATGCATTAAAGACCTTGACCAAGGCAAGATACATATTGATGGCCTCTAGTCCCATCCAGGTAAAGGCAGCCAAGAGAAAGTAATGCTGAATGGCAGCGACAGCAATACAAAGCTCATCGCTGTCAAAAGAGGCAAACCAGGAGTTTACCAGGAATAACATGTTCAGTCCTAGCAAGGCCACTGAGAGGTTTATAAGGATCTTTGATGGATTGTCCCTTCTCAATTTCCTGTAGAACATCAAGGAATGAAAGAACAATGTGGCATAATACTGTAAATCAAATGAAAACTGCATTTTCCATCTGAATCATGAGCACAGAACGTTAGGAGCATCGTTCAGCTGCAAAAAGATCTGTCAATTCATGTTCTTTTATTTTTTTCGCTGCTAAATGATTCTGGTTTGCTGTGGCACTCACTCAAAGGCCACGTAGGTAAGCAATGTGACTCCAAGAAAGATGGAAGATACGCCACAACCCATATAAGAGATGACAGTTAGAATCTTCTCATCTTCTGGATTTATTGGGGTTTTAGAGATATCCTGAAAGACAAGGGGAAAGTCAAACAATTAAAACCAAAAAATGTAGACATGTATTATGTTAATATGCGCATCTTACAATGCAATTTTTTCATTTATAATTCCCAGATGTTTCATTAACTTTATTGATACGCAAATGTCTTTTTTTACCTTATTCTACTCCAAAAACAAAATCACCAAGGTAAAAACAAAGTGAAACTCTGATCTGATATCAGTGCACTTCATGCCAGTAAAACGTTTGGGCACACAGCGTGAACTCACCAGAAGAACTCCAAAATGTGTGAGATGATCACAGTAACACAGTGTGTAAGTGGCGTTAGACCTCTTAATCTCACATCCTTCATCGTTCCATCCTCCTATTCCATCTATCAGGCACACAAACCTTCACTGTCCAGCACACACAAACATACAAATGTGTCTTTGTATGTGTGCTTGACATTACTCACTGTTCTTATTGAAATCCCAGTAAACACATTTGACAATGGCCTGATCCTGCAAAGAACGAAAAGATCTAGTAGAATCTACTGTAGATGTGGTTTTCTGTATATTTAAGATACACATGTTGAGGAAGATGGTAAAACATCTTTATTGACAAAAGACTGGTGGCTTGTGTTTACACGGACCTCTTTTTGTTGAAGATGTTGGAACGTGACCACCACTGGAATCTTAAGGTCACTCACTGTGGCGTTGGTGATACTGGCAGACACCACGTAAGAATTCAGCATCATATTACTTTGAGTGCACTTGAAAATAAATGTGCATAAACATTGTATTTTATTAGTTTTTTTATTTATCTTTCTATTTGCATAAACAAAAATTACTTTCACATTTACCCGAAAGAGATTTTCTTTGCCATAAAAATGGAACTGGACACGAGGAGTGGCTTCACTGTTTGGGAAAAAGTTCTCGACAGTAGAAGGTAAAGATATGGATGCCACATCTGCTGTGTCTGTCTGCTCTGAAAACATCCTGTTGAAATATATCTACAGAGAAATGAGAAAATGCTTATTATAACCTTTGACCTTTTATTTTTACTTGAAGTGCACCTGGCAGAAAATAGTCTATAGGTTGAACACATTTGGATTATCATTATTACTGTGTGTTTGCAGTGAATATTTATGTCAATTTAGTCCAAAGGACTAAAGAAATTCACACACTCACACTTTAAGATCTAAAGTCACCTGGTGGTAAGAGTGAGTATCACACCTGTAAATATAAATGGTGCTAAAATAACCCTTGAATCACACTTGCCACACAAGGACAAAGCAACCTTGCTGTGTGAAAAAAACACAATTGTAAAATGACTGTGACATTTTAATATCACACATCAGAGTCTAAAGTTTCCATAATGATCTTGGTGCCATGCAGTGTAAGCTACACTGTATAAAATGTCTGTAGATTTAACGGTGAAAAACTGCTAAACCATGACAGTAAAAGACCGTAAAACAATAAATGGTTTAATTCAGTTTTAGTAACAATGAAACACCGTAAATGTATATATCAGCCAAAACAGTATTTTTTACAGTTTTTTGGGGGAAAAATACATTACTCCACTGTAAAATAATACACTGGCACCGTGTTTGTAACAAAAATATACTGTTATATATATTCAAGCATCACAGTGATTTTTGCATTTATATTTTATAAAAAATACATTTCCTCACTGTTTAATGTATTAAACACTGTATCTCTAACAAAAATATACTGTAATGTAAATACAAGCCACTACTGTAATTCTTGAATGCATTTTTTTGTAAAAAATGCCTTTTCTTACTGTTAAACATAAGAAATGGCAATCTTAAACGTGAAATCAACAGTGCTAATATCCTTTTACCGTAATATTAGAAAATGTTATACCGTATTTATAACGGTAAAGTTCTGGCAACCACAGCTGCCAGTTTTTTACCGTAAAAATGTGTTTTTGTTTTTACAAGTTTATAGAGTATTTGTCTCTCACCTCAGGGGTGAGACCAGTCTGAAAGAAGGACACTCCAAATGTGAGGCCTTGGAACTGTGTGGTGTCTGGGTTGATCAGCTGCAGTGCCAATGAAGGGGCTGTCATGTTATGATAAGATCCTGTGAACACCGTTCTGTCTCCCATGAGGTCTGTGATATACAGTATTCTGCCAACAAAGAGATTAACAGAAACGTTTAGTATTTAAAATGGTTTTAAAGGAAGATATACTAAGAAGAACGTTTGTTAATTCATGTTAATTCATTAAATCTTCACTTAAATAAATTCTTATTCTGGTAATAATGATGCTACTGCTAAATGGAAGCCTTAGACCTATAGAAGTTGTAGAAGTTCATGTTTTCGCATCAAATTATGACCTGATATTGAAAAAAAAAATCTTTAGGTATGTTTACATACTCATTGGTGACTTGGCTGAGGTTGGTTGTATATTCACAGATATTTGAAAGTGTATTTGTAATGCTGCTGGCCAGCACTGTGGTCAAGGTTGCGATCTTAGTGACCGCAGACAGTTTATCGATAATAATCTCCAGCTGTGCATCAGTCAGACTGTTCTCGTCCTTCAACAGATCCTCAATCAAATTCACAATATCTGCTGAATTGTCTGGGAAAAGAAGCATCAAAGAAAGAGATGAATATTGGCTTTTGGCAACAAAAATTGTATCGATGTATAGACTTATATTGATACTTACTAGCTGTAACTTCAATATTTTCCAGATCTTCAAAATCTGATACGGTCGTCATGCACATGCTCATGTCTGGTGGGTCCCAGACTGCTCTGTCAGTTTCCCCGTTTAATTGACTAAAAGAAATGTGTTAAATGTGACAGATTCTAATCTCAGACCGTGTTGTAGAGGTTACTTTATGCCTCTTTTATTAAAAGTTCTATTATCACATTACATTCTCCTGACTTTGTAAAGCTAATAAAATACATCTTTGTTTTGGTCTGTCAGCGACAAAGCCATCCAACTCAGTTAGAACTAATGTTTGTCAGGCATCTGAGCAATATACTGTATAGCTTATTATTAAATTAAAGGATATTGCTTCTCACGTCTAAGATAAGACATATTAATCAGTAAAGCCGGCACAGGTTTGTGTGTATAGACTGTGTGCAAAACGACGCTAGATACACAGATGGAAAGCAAGTATTGTGCAAAGCCATTGAACTATATCTATAGAGACAAGCAACATTTATCTGAAACAGAGATGTGATAGCACAAATTTGAACTCCCAGAAGTCACAATAACAGTGTTAAATTGAGTTCATTTGCTAGATTCATTGTTTCATGTTTAAACGTAGGACTTACCAAAACCTTTTAGCACTTTCCTCGCCTTTCACACACCACATAGAATATGGGGTTTGAGCCGTCATGTCAGGCCATATGTATATACCATACACTGTGTGCGTAATTTCCTCAGGACAAAGACCCGGTTCTACATAAACATAACATTCATAACATCTTTAAATGTAAAGTCTAACACGAGTGCTAAGCTTTGCTAATCAAAAATGACAGAATACCTATATGGAGGACGTGGACTTCATCATTTGGAACTTTTATAATAATTGAATCGTTCGAGGATCCGTTTCTTAACAGATCAAAAATCAGCCCCTGTGTCCGTATGACATCCACTTTTCCAGGAGCTTTAACATGAAAGCTGCTGATGTACCTGAAAATTATTTAATGTTACTGTTATACAGCAGAAAATCATTAGTTTTCATTTAAAATATAAATGGTCAGGCTGAGACAAATACTTTGGAAATCCTTCTAGTACAAGATTCAATGGTTCCATTCCTTGATCTGCCAGTGTTTGTTGAAGCTGGTGACAAAAGAAGCACATTCAATTCAAAGGTCTGCTCTGGTCAAGGCTTTTAGAAATTCTAGAATTTTGGTATCTTTACTCACCCATCGCTGTAGGGTGTTTTTTGGGGTTGTGATATTTTCGCTCATTGTAAGGTTGAGATAGACTCTGAAAAAAGTGTCTCCAAAATCTGATGAAACCTCAGTGAATTAAAATTATGATTTGGATTTCTAAAAAATACGTGAGTGGTGCTTGCCCATGCAAAAAGCGAAACATAATGTCACAGTATTAAGGTGTGGTTGACAAAGGTCAAACTGGGAGATATACTGTTTGCAGCAGGTCTAAGTGAAAAGAGCCCACCACCATGCTGAAGCCTATAGTATGAGCACCGACCCAACAGGTTCAGAGTCTAAACGCTCTGTTACCTCATGTCTGTGTAATCATTATTTATACTTTTATATTTGATATATTACCACTTAAAGCTTTTTGAATTGTCATAGCTATTTACAGTTGCAAGCATCACTTGCAAAATTAGAACAACTGCATTTCATAAATCTATTTTCTGCAGAGTAAGAGAAACGATAGAATGACTTTGGGCAACACAATTTTCAGCTGGAAATTATCGGTAGCTAAAATAATGCAATATAAAAAGGTTGTGCTATATGTCATGCTGGGATTTAATTTACCTTGGTCTGGTCGTAAAATAGTTGAACAACTTGTATTTTCCATTTCCCTTGTCTGTAAGGATTTCTGAGTTACTACATTGGATTTGGCAGAAACAAAATGCGATTATACAGCTTTCTTAAACATTTTAATACATTTAAACGGTGTGAGTGTTACTGTCTTTGTTAAAAAAGAATTTATAGCAGTTACACTATAAAAATACTGGGTTATTTTTAACTCAGTGTTTGGTCAAAAATGGACAAACCCCATCAATTGGGTTTAATTTTGACCCAAAGTGTTAAAACAACATAAACCAGCATAGGTTAATTTAAAACCCGGGTTGGGTTTGTCCCTTTTTGACCCAACACGGAGTTGAAAATAACCCAGCATTTTTTCAGATGTACTATATGCGTTGAAAATGAAGCTTGAGATAACACTGACCTGACGTTACAATGTGTGTATTTTCTGTGACAGGATACTTGGTAGCAATAGCAGTAGTCAAAGAAGGATCCACAGTAACATTGGGAAAGTGGGCTTCAAAATAAAGATGAAGTTATATACTGAACACTTTCACACAAATAATTAACCACACACACACACACCCACCTACGGAGAGGACGTATATAGATGTTGGATCTGTTTTTAGGATGATGTTTTTGTCATGGTTGTAAGAAGGTTTAAGGAGCTTCTGTATCTCAGCCTCTGTTTCACTTACATCAGCTCCAGGTACCTCTCTCACAAACACCAGAAGGTCAAACCTTGAACAACAAAAGGGTAGGAAAGAGTTCACATACTGTCATGTACAAAACATATTTTACAAGAAACGTATTGTCTGGGAAATTTTGGAACCTACCATTGTTTCTTGTTTGCCTGATTTCCTCTACCCTATAAGACATAATATAATATTAACAGTATGTCAAATTTTACACATGTTCTGTAAAGTGTTGTGTAATGTTGTGCAATACCTGAATGTCCTCTTTAACGTATGGATTTAAATCATCAATTGTTTGAGAGCTAAATTGGAGCACAGATGACGTGTGAGGATAGAAAATTAGAAATAATCTTTAAGTGACAGTACAAGTTGTTTGAGCCATGTTATCATGCAGAACTGTATTTAAATAAAACTTAAAACATTTAAATGTTACCTTAAATGTGATAGGAATAAAGAATGCACTGATAGGCTTTGAGGGAAAATATTCGTAAGCTGAAATGTTGGAAAAAACATGTAAAAACACAAAATGTTTTATTATAGATCAAATACCAACCTGTAATAAAAAAACACGATCTTACCCAAGTAAGAAAGATCTCCTTCATTTCATTCTCAGTGTTGTAGTTATTGGTCTTTTGTGTTATAGACGTGTTCATTTTAATTTGATATTTTGACCATTCTGAAATGGGTTAAAAGTTCATTAAACATCAACATCTCACATCACAAGTTACACAAGTTGTATGTATTCATTCCAAAGAGAGAAAGAAAATATTATCTCACCACATTTCAAACTTGCGTCTGGCATTGGTTGGCATCCCCTATACTTCCAGTCTTGCTCTCTCCACATCACAATGTTTCCATCTACACATTTCCATGCTTCCAGCTGCTGAGCGCTCAACTGCTCTCCCCACATTCTGAACAGGTACAGATACCCAAGCAAGTTTTTCCCAGTCTCAAAATCTATTACACCTCCAACAAAACGATGTGACACTCCCAAAGTCAGGGTTCCATTTGTGGCGAGGAACCTTGGAAACGTTTCATTTAAATGAAATGTGTGATTAGATCCATCTACGATCACCTGGAATAGTCTAGCGTGACTTGACCATGTAAGACAAATAGTGTGCCAGGTGTTTAAGGGCAGATCGTATGCAACAGTCCATTCCTGCCCAAAAATTGAGGCTTTTAAATTTCCCCCTATCCCGGCCAAGCCAAGTTCCACGTGTTGTCCCCCGGGACCCTTGTAGTCAAAAGCAGTCCATTCCGAAGTACTGATATTTCTCCTGAGGTCAACACATACGCTCAGTTCCTCTAGAGGGGGTATAATACAATTCTTATTCAGCTGCCAAAAACAGGATCCGCTCAGAAAGTTCACCTTCCTCCCCCATAGGCTTGAATTTGGTCCGGCTAAAAGTTAGAATACAAATAAAAAATCTCATTTGTAATCTGGGTTTGGAGCAATTTAACATCCATTGACAGTTTCAATTTCCCTTTGACAAAATGCAAGTTGTAATGATGATAATATAAAAATGTAATATTACAATTTATATAATAATAAAGTAAAATTCTGAATTATTTTACCTGCATGAATGTGACAAGAGACAAAAATCCACGCGTATGTAGTCACAGTCAGGTATTTTGCTATTATATGCATGTTAAGTCTAAAGAAAAATAGAAGACAAAAACACAATAATTGTTGAAGTGTCGTCACATTTCTCTTATTTACAAAGTAATAATTATTACATTTCAAAATAAAAGCATTTTAAAGGAAATATCTTTTATTTTATTATTTTCAAAGATAAGACAAGTTTACAATCTATTTTTACATTCTGAGTTATATTGCTACTTACTGTCTTTTGGCATGTCTCTGGATTTAATGTGCTGAAATATAAACAGACCCAAACATTCTGGAAATATAACAAATACTGCCGTAGATTTGACCCTGAAATATTATGCTTTTAATACATTAAGCGCTGGACCTTCTCTCACTTGAGAAAAAAATCCACGCCCACTCTCCTGTTGATAAGTTATTTATTAATCATAAAGAGAGTAATAAACATAAAGGATCCATGTTCACATCACCAAGGAATTAAAACAGAACTAGTTAATAACAAGTTAGTTCAATCTTTCCATTTTATAAGTCTGTGAGCTTCTCATTTTTTACATCATTCAGACTCAGATCTACAATTATTGTGACTGGAGATGCATTTCTTAGGAGCAGTTTATAAATCTCTCGTAAAAACTGGAGACACACCTGGTATGGTTAAAGGTTCATTGTGAAAGTTGTGTACTGAGATATTGCTCCAAAGCCACAACCCTTGCTAAATAAAAAGTTTGATGGTCCAAGAAAGAGTGCTGTATTTCTGTATTAATGTTGTCATTAAAGAAAGAATCTTTGCGTGTTCATTAGATTGGAAGCACCACATATGTTTATGTTTGCTGTATGTGTCCTACAGGATGTTCTTTTAGACCTTAAACAAACAGTTCTGGCAATGTTCTTACTCAAGTGTTTAGATCACAATCAGCTTTTCCAATTTTCTTCAAACAAATTTAATTACATTTTATGGTGACAGTCTGTCTGTTATCTTTGAGATGTGCCACCCATATTCACTATGCAGACCATGGTTAAACTTGACATAAGTGGGTAAAATTATATCATCACAATACGAGACATGTTATGATATAGAGAAAACGCTAAACTTTTATGGTATTTATAAGACAACATATCACAAAACATGGGTGTTTATTAATGTATGCAAAACGTCCATGGTAAAAAGGCTTGGCTTGCAGAAAATAAAGGATACATACAGTTTTATCTGTTTATTAATATTTGTCTGTACTTATCGAAGGGATAGTTCACCCTAAAAATGAACATCTTGTAATGAATTACTCAATCTCACATTGTTCCAAACCTGTATAAATGTATTTGTCCTGTTGAACACTGTTGAAAGATGTTTTGAAGAATGTTAGAAACTGAGATTTCTGGGGAAACATTACCAGAGAAGGAAAAAATTAAAATTGTATTAAAAGATGCCCTAGAACCTTTTGTTTCCTACATTCTTCAAAATATCTCGTTTTGTGCCCAACAGAACAAAACAATTTGTTATTTTTTCTACCATGGTAGAAATCTCAGTTGTTAACATTCTTCTAAAATATCTTTCTTGTGTTTAACCAGACAAAGAAATTTATACAGGAACGACCTGAAGATGAAAAATCCATTTTTTGGTGAACTATCCCTTTAATAATTTAAGAGTGGAGATAAGTTTTATCTGGTTTTTATGCCTAAAACAAGAAACATTTTGTTGTTAACAAAGGTACAACTATTGCTCATTTTATGTAATAACTTATAACAGTGAACATCCAGGGCTGTACTTTAAAATGCCACATGAGGGCGCCATTTTGTTCCTTTGATGCTTTTTGTGTAACGTTGTTCAAGTCCTCATGAACTGAATGCAGTTTTCTTTCCTGTGTTGACATGTTTCCAATCGAAACAGGAAGTCAGTGGCTAAAAGACTGATTAAAAGTAGGTATTTGGAGAAGAGGCATACAACATCATTAGTGTTGTGTGAGCCATCGATATTTTTGGTCAGCAGTGAAAACATTTACTTCAAAATCTGCTTAAAGTGAATTGTGTTTAGAGTACACAGGCAAACAGATGACTAAGGACTAAAAGCCAAAAAAAAAACTTAATGTTGTCTTTAGAAATTATTTAGTACACTTAATTGAATACACAAACTGTGACATTTTTGTCATTACACACCCAATGACAATATTAATTGTGCTTTATCACCACATTATTTCATTGTCATTTACAATACAGACCATCACAATGACATTTAAAGGGTTAATGTCTGCACCCATCTTATTACTTGTTTAATCGAAGAGTTACAAAGAGAAGTTGAGCTCATCATGACTCTATGAATGATCTAAGTTAAGTGCTATACAAAGCTCTACAAAAAAATCGTTAGCCTTTTGTGAAAAAATAAACGACCTAATTATAGAAAATGTTAGGAGGACAAAATCATTAACTTATTCTATATCTCTACAGTGCACCTAAAATGTCACATGTTAGTTATTCCTAAATAGCTTACTGTAGATTGTTTGCCATACCATTGTTTTCAGGTAATAGAGGAATCTCCTTCGGATTTAATTGATGCTTCAATAGAGTTCATTTGAAAATGTTTTTTTTCTCTATCGCAACATTTCCTCTGAATCGGGTTGTTTCTGCAGGAAGCTTTGAGGAATTTACCACAAGACTGTCAAAAATGACATGGCAGTGTTCCACCGGCTTCCACACTTTTTACATAGTTCTTTCCTATTTGTCACCAAAATTATTACGTGGATAAGGAAAGGAATTTTAGAGTTGAATTGTGACAGATGTGTTCAATCACCAATGTCAGCTTTCTTTAGACACCAATACGTGATATTCTGAAAATAACTTTGAAAATTTAAATAATGTGAGCCAATGTGTTGCTTAATTTCCATGAAAATACATTTTGAGCAGAATAATATTGATAATGTAATTCTGACTTCAAATTACATTATACTGCCTTTTGCATAATACTAAAAGTGTGTACTAAAACAAATTGATGTTACAGTATAGATGTTATTTAACCCTCTCATTGTTAGCGTAGCTTATCCTATAGAAACTGTCAGACGTAGTTCAAGTCTCACAAGTCTGTTAAACCAGTTTTGTTTCCACTCTACACTCTCTGAATTAGTCATAGTCGCTATTGTCATATGATCCTGAGAGTGAGATTATACTTCTTTTGTATTTCTTTGGTATGTATGGACTAGGGATTTATATATACGGTGTTCTCTGTTGGATTCAAACCCATGACATTCTCTCACAGGTACATCCATTATTGTCCGCTTACGTGTTAAATAACGCAGTTGCTGGTGCATTATTTAGTATCTGAAACTGATACAGGCTCGGGCTGCTATAAAATATGAATGAAGAGTGTGCAAGCCATGGATAGAATTAGAGGAAACAGTCTGGGGTGCTTGAGAGCAGTACTGTAAAGGGAATACAGTGTTTGCCTAAAGGGAGGGGTTGACCACAGCTTTATTGCTGATCCTATCAGTTTCTCATTCATACTGTCAAAGCACCTAGAGGAACGGTGAAAGAAAATTATGCCAAGTATTTCTTACAGCATGCACACCCCATTTTCCACATGGTTTCTTCACATTCCATTTTTCAAAAGCCTGATTAAAGGTTCTAGTTTTACTATGGTACACTGTCAGAAAAAAGGTACTCTAAAAGTACGATTTGGTTCATAGGGGAACAAAATATTTAATTGCATTTAAAGTTGGACAGTAGGTCCTTGGAGTTCAATTATGTACCAAAAAACATAATTTTGCACTATGAAGCTACAAAGGGTACCACCAGAGGATAGTGTACCTTAAAACAAAGTTTTTTTTCTTGTGATAGGGACATTTGATAACACCAGAACTATTAGAAAATTAGGTCAAAAGAATTGGAAACAGATCAATTCTTAAACTACAAAATCGCACATTTAAAAAAATCAGCTTTAAAAATAAATGATTCACTTAAATTGTAGTTTGTTACCAATTTAGCCATTAATGAAGTCATCTATAAACCTGATTTAACTACCATCAATTGGCCATTTCTTTAAAACTTCAGACCTAACCAATTTGTTTTTATTTTCATTATTAGAGCCAATTGTTTTCTTTCCATCATCCCCAATCCATATTAAATGCTGTGATTGTTACAAATTATCTATAATATAGCAAAATAATGAAGGGGTGACAACAATATGTGTCATTCCACAAGTACTCTGCACTAACCGCTGTCAAACGGTAGATGTCGCTGTTAGCATCCGTACAGCGCGGCGCTCGAGCCCTCAACGTCCTCGCGCGCCTATGATGTGTCAGCGCCAAACAGCAGGAAAAAAACTCAACAAAAATGGCGGAAGGTGCAACGTCTCTAAAAGGGCTGCGGGCGCAAATGGGTAAGAATTCGCTGATTTAAAGCTTCTTTTGGCAGGTCCTTTTGATTTAATTGAGGTAAATGCACTTTCGCGAGTAATACCGCCTTGTTTGGCGGTTGTTCGAACGGTTGGGTGTTTAATTCGGTTACTTTCATTCAGGCGGTGTGTGGGGAGAGTTAGCGGGCTCTGATGGACGGATAACGGCCAGCTAACTGCTAAACTTAATCCAGACAACGTCAACAAGTTTATGTTTATTAAGTACTTGTTCACGTGGAGGCCTGTGTTCACATGTGAAGCGTAGCAAACTGAATTTAGATGTTTTAAATGTTTTTACTTTGTTACTTTGACAGATTTGATAAGTGATGTCGGCTTTGACAGGGACACATCATCTCCTCCTCGCTGAATGAAGCTCTGTCTAAGCGGGTTACATCTGTTATTTGTAGAGTTATCATTTAGCTTTATTTGAAACATTGCTTATTAATTCACCTACTTTATAAATTTATCGCTAAAGTTTTGTTCTATGCATTTCTTATCTGCTGAGAGACACAAACAATGTAGCGTATTAACTAATGGACAGACCAGTAAGTGTGTTTGAATGCCGAGAAGTGGAGGTTAAGGATATTTCGACGTTACCTAAAGTTAGTAAATCAATGTTAGACTTTAAAAGCAGCTATCAAAGCTTTCGTGAGATTTCGTTTCGTGACTTGTGCTATGTCTAAGCAACACCAAACTAATGTTTAACCTATTTTGTGGACGTATTGCAGTCTCTCTCTGTGGTAGCTTCAGTCTGACAGATGCTGTTGGCCATCTTGGTCGTTAAATGCTAAACAGGATGTCTACACGTTTGCCTTTGATTACACTTTGTAATCTAAGTAAATATTACGTCTTCGTACCCATAGATGTTTCTATTTAAAGTGTCATTTTCTCACTATCAGCATTATTGCGAATGGTCAATGCAGGAGGAATTGTTGAGACGTCTGACCCTGTTGACTAGTTCCTCCCTCCTAGCAAAACATGCGTTGTTTGGTTGCTTTGCATGCTTTTCTTCCTGGCTAATGAGGTATGATTTGCACCTTTGATGCATTGCATGTATGTGTGCTGCTATTCGCGTGAATTGTAGCCTGTGGTTAGTCTTATGAAATGTTAAAAGTACTTACAGCCTTGTTGTGTACAAAAGAAAACTGACTTGAAAAACTTCTGCTTTTTATGGGCAAGTTAAGCTTTTCTTTACTCAAAAGCCCCTGGGCGTACAGTTGGATTTCAATTCATACAATTCCTATAGCCAGTCACAGTGTGGTTAGGAAACATCATTTTGTGGGTATGTACATCATACATTTCCTGCTGTTGTTAAAACTTGACCTAACTACAAGCATAGTTATGTGCGGACTGGAGTCAAGTGGATCTAAAAAGTGCACATATTTGGTCTTGAGGTCTAATCGGACTAGAACTAAAGATGTTATGGAAATTAACTGTTCCCTTGCTTTTTTTAAGTGTAAAAATGCCTAAAAATGATTGGACAGTGAGAGACATGTGATATAACTAGGGTTGCACCGATTCCACTTTTTCCTTTACCGATACCTGAATTCTGAGCATTGGCCGATCCTCATCCGATACTAGCACTGTTTTTCCAGAATCACATATTCTTTTATCCTTTATTGCCAGAGGTGAATAGTACCTAAGCATTTTTCGAAGTACATTTTCGATAGGGTTGTGATGAGATCCGATTGGTCTCGTTGAACACAATATCCTCACCCAATTTGCATGATGGAGTGCTAAGCTTGAAATTGCAACCATTTTAGAAGCATATGCTCTCTATATTTAACCTGTGTGAGTCGACCTTAAAATATATTTGGAAGCATTAGTGCACATTTTGTTGAGGTGCGATTCAACATGTTTTCATTGCTGTACAGAATAACTGCACAAAGTATGTTCGTGCTGTGAGCTACAGTGGCTGGCCCGGCCATTCATAAAGACAGAATGATGCACTCAATGCATGCGCTGCTACATCATTCACAGGTATTGGCATCTTGGACGCAAATTCAAGCCCTTAATGCATACTATATCTGATCCTGCAAAAAAATCCTGTATCGACCCCTATCCAGAGTATTGGATTTGTACATCCCTGGAAATAACATTGAGCTGTTTTGTTATAGTATAGTAAATATTAAACGGGTAGCTCCTTTGTTTATCAGAACAGAAGTAGTCATCCTTCCGGCCTGACAGATTTAGGTCTGTCATTCTTCCACCTATCCTCTCTGACCGGTATATTGAGCACATTTGTAAAGCAAATTACCTGTATTTGTATCAGCTCTACAGGTGCTAGGACACAGGTGACATGTACGAAATACTTTTGTAAAGACATGTGGTCAGGTGCTGAAGCAGGAGTCAAATGTATTTATGGGTGCACACTTGCTTAAAATCAACTATCATTTGACTCCAGGGGGCAAGAATAACCTACTATTGTCATCATCGTTCTGGCTCTTGTAATAGTACGGTCGCAGCTTTGCCCAGGAGTCCTCACTAATCCTGTACAGAAAACTGCATTGTCTGTGAATTTAATTCCACAAGGAGAGGGAGGGCAAAAGAAGTCACAGCTGTGAGTCCTGAATAATTGGACAGTGCAGACACGTACTTCGTTCTTCCCCAGGCGTCTGCCCCTGAGCACTTCCTGTTGTCTCAATAACAGGCCGCTACTGCTGCAGAGGGAGGGGAGGCAAACAGTAACAGGACCACACTGAGGACTGACTCTCCCTGACTCCGGGCTCTTCTTGGTCGTGCATAGCAGGACATAGAGAGCATAGTGTTGGTATTTGTATAACTGCTCTTTGTGTTCTGTTAGACAGAGTGAATGAGGTTTTGTTTACTACTTTATCTTGTCATCTGAACGGGGCAGCTGTTGTCAGAATACAGTGGAGGATGCAACTATAAAAAAATATAAGTTATAAGACATTTGTTTAAATATTGATAGAGCAGAATGGATTTTTGATTGTGTCTGTGAAAGTGACAGAAGGCAGAATGGCAGGACCAAAGGTGATATGATAACTGTGTTTTGACCAAAGATCATTTGAAGTTTAATTACATCATTGCACATTGTGTGGCACAGTGCATTGTTTCCTTCTGGGACGCCCTGGTACTTAAATATGTTTTCTGGGCATGTTAATTTGTCAGAGGGAGCAGTCAAGAATATGAATAGAGGAAAGGGGGTCTGAGGTTTCACCGGGTTCGTCGGGTAGGCATCCTCTCTGTTTGGGGGATATATGGAAATACAAGGCAGATTTATAATTACCTTAAGGGATGCACAATAAATTGTTGGCCATATCGGTATCGGCCGATAGATGGTCATTTTTAGTGTTGTCTGTGTAGGCCGATAATTAAGTTTAGGCCGATTGATTATGGCTGATAAATGGTTTTCTCTGGTAAAAAAAAAAAAAATGCAAGCAATTCTAACTGATAACCATTTCAGTTCATGTCTCAAAAATTTGGCAAATTTTTTTTTGCCATATGACCCCTATAAAGTGTGAGGGAGAGATACAGTTCAGATACCGACGTGTTCGACTTCATTAAGTGCTGTGCACAACAACCGGAAAATTACATCAATGTTTCGCAAGAGTGTTTCAAAAGCTTTTGGAGCACTCTGTCCCACGATGCTTATATGCCGTTCAGGTCAAACCGAATGAAGTCAAACACACACTTTAGTTTGGAGACACCTAGAGGTCGACCGATATGCGTTTTTCAGGCCAATACCGATTATTTCCATGTGAATTGGACCTATAGCCGATATTTTGAACCGATATATATGGTGTAAAAACGTAAATTTATATAGAAATTAAGAACACAGGCTCTGAAACATTTTAAAGATTTTTAATTCTGACTGAGAAATCTTAATCATAACACTTATATTAATAATAACAAAAGAAAGAAGGGAGCACCCAGCAGAATTCTGTGAACATTTTGTAAACCACAAGCAACACAGTAAAAAACAACAAGGAACAAATGAAAAAATGAATTGAATGGAATAAATTATATTTTTTATGGAAAAAAAATATGTTCTGATGACTTAAAAAATGCATACAATACTAGAAGTATTCAATTAATCATTTTGCTCATCATTGGATTAACTAGCACAATTTGAATTTATATAATAAGTGTAAATAATTTAATTGCCTTCATAGCTTAATTGTGTATGCTGTTGAAAAGACCGCAAATGTTTTCATGAAGCTATAACATTAAAAGCATATTTTAGACACACATTAGCCTATTCCTTGAGTGTATTGTCGGCAAGACGGGTATTTAATCACACCCATGTGAGTCTCAGAAAAATTATTTGTAGAAAAAAAATTGCGAAAAATAACTCGATCTACGTTTGTCGCGAGCAGTTTGAGATTTCGGAGTCTGTGTGTGTTTGTGCGCGTGCATGAGGGCGCTCTGACTGAAGACCGGCGATTCAAGTTCTTAATGCTTTAAAATGGCTTGTATTTTGAAATGGCGTAACTTAAAATGACGTGCAAAACGCCAGCTTGATCAATTACAAGAAACGCGTGCAGTGTGCTGCTCGCTTGCAGAGCAAAATCATTGTTATACTACGGATGTGAATTATATCTACATAATAATAATGCGTAAATCCTGCGGAACCTGCAGGAAACCCGCAAAGCTGCTCCGAAATTCAGGCACTAATTAAATTGAAGTATTTTGCATCTTCAGTGCAGTGGTTTGAGATTTATTTCACGTCTGATGCTGCCTTACCTCAGAGAGCATTAACCCGAACTAGCGCTTTCGGTGTGAGAGTGAAAAACACTTTCTGTTCCGCAGCCTCCCGTTTTGATTGGGCGGACTCGTGACTTAGTCCTAACAAATCAGAGGGACAGTGGGCGGGCATTACTCTAGGCAACAAACTAGAGTGAGGTGTTTCGACTGCTCTCACTAAATCCTTGGCTGCGTCAGAGCCAAATAGCGCATTTCAAAATTAAATGACTTTTTTGTCAAATCGGCTTTGAAAATGACCGATATCGATTATCGGCTAAATCTTTGATATAGACGCCGATAATCGGTCGACCACTAGAGACACCCTCTGTCTCCAAACTAAAGTGTGTGTTTGACTTCATTCGGTGTTGTGCAGAAGCTTTCTGCTCGCTCTTTCCTGCACTAATCAGAAGTGTGTCATTCAGCACTTAAAAATCACATACAATTTTAAAATAAATGTGACAATGCTTTGTGTCAAGCTGCATTTGATGCATGCTTTACTACAATATTGTTTATCCTTGGAGTGGCAATCTATCAAAGGAAGAGTAAACCGTTCTTCTTTGTTTAGTACTTTCTAAAGATCTGCCACACATGTGAAGCGTGACCTCGCTATATGCGCAGTAAATCATATATTTGACGAATAATCTCGCCGTTTTGTTGCGCTATTGTTTGGGGGCTAGCACATATCATGTGAAATAATGCACGGAGTACGTGATCATATGAGCTGATGCGGGAGATAATCAGAGAACATTTATTTAAGATATAAATTAATTTAAAAGTAGACACTTCAGCTTTCTTTAGGCATGTGCTTTACATTTCTATGGTGAGTATTCACAGATTTTTTTCTCTGTTTTAATGACGCATTTTGGAGAGATGCACGCGGAGACAGACAGCTGAATATTTTCATTATTTTAAAATGGTAAAAAAATTTGTTGATGATATTATGACCAACTTATGCGCGAGCACTGAAGCAGTATTCAATACGAGAGTACAATCCTTTCAGTGTCGCTAGCCTTCCGCGTTGATTGGCCGGACTCGTGACTTCCAGCAAATCAGATGGGCGATGGGCGGGCATTGATCTATGAGAGTGTCGTGTTCCAACAGAGCAGGCTTCATTTGAGCCAAATAGCGCGTTTCCCAATTAAACTAATTATGGGTAAATCGGCTTTGAAAATGGCCGATGTCAATAATCATAAAAATGCTTAATAACGAAGTCGAAAATCGGCCAGGGCGATAATCTGTCAACCTCTATTGAAACGTCACTTTATTAGCCTATTCAAACGCAGGATAGGTGTAGCTGCACTGAGGAACATTTTGAGGTCAGTTTGAGCTCACGTTCATTGTCTTTATATCACGATTGTATTTGCTGTGGTGAGGCAAGGCCTTGGTTCTAGAGAATTTCTCCATTGTAGGGCCGGTGTTTATTTGCATACCACGTGTTGTAGAGCCCTCATTGTGAGGTTCAGAGTATGACTCAGATGATGTTTGCATATTCAGTGGGTTGGATGGACTATGACCTGGGCGCTCTTCACATCGATCTCTCCTCCTTATTGGTCATCCTGAACCATTTCAGCCAGTAAAGCGACGCTATATGCCTTTAATTTAAACTTCTGTAATGAAGCTTCTGGTGCAGGTGTGTATTGAGATGGTACTTTCACTTCAGCAGGAATTACCCAGTCTGCTGTTTTGGGTCTTTTATTGGTCGAAGTAGAAGCTTGGGCTATTTTTAAGCAAAGGACATGCAAAACAACACAATTTCTAAATCTGTTCACTTGTTTTTTCACACATAATGAGCAGAAACCAATGGGTTTAGGCTGAACTTTCTGTTTGAGAGGTTTATTCTCTCCACTACAATGTGATGTGTTGTAATAACACAGACCGAAATGTGCAACAAATCTGGCTCATATTTTGGGCACGATGCCTGCGGTTATTGCCTCTGAACATGTAGCGGATTAAGGCATCATTGAGTTAAGTGCTCTGACTGTGGTGCAGTAATCATGTGGCAGTGTGGCATCTGATGATTGTGCAGTCTGCTCCCAGCCTCGAGTATTTCTCGGCAACAGTTGCTATGCAACTTTCACACAGAAACAACAGCAGAAGCGATTTTAAAGAGTCTTAGACAAGCTTTTATGTTTTCATCAAAGTCTTGAGACATATCTTATAATCTCAAGCTCATTTCATGCTGTCTTCTTTTGTCTTTCGCCAAACGCACAAATTACCTGCCTATATAGACGTCATTTTAACAACATGAACAACGTGACTGCGCATACACACTTTTGTGACCCCCAACTGAACTTCTGGTACAAGTTCACAAACAATAGAGTGCCTGTATATTATTTCTGATAACAATAAATAGAAACCGAGAAGATTTTGTCACCGTTTTTGGCTAAGCTTGTCTCTCAAATATTTTGAATTTAGACTCCCATACCAAGCTCAACTCCCAGATGTCAATGTACCAAAACGTTTGTTTAAATGCGACCAAAGACAGGACCTATTCAACCAATTGTTATTTAATGAAATGAACATACAACAAAATTCAACAAATCGTTTTCAAAGTTAATACAATTAATATACAGTACACTAAAGATACACACTTATATTAACATGTATTAAATGAAATGTTAATAGTTTGATTACTAGACAGACACTAGCCAAACACAAACCTTCACCGTAGTTAACTGGGGGTCAGGCACGCACGTCCAATGAAACGGTCTATATAAAACCCCACAGTCTGACAACGCAGACATAACAGCGTCCTTCCCCCTCTTGCTGACCTGACATGTTTATGCATATGAGAATGTAGCATATTCTTCATAATAAACCCTCTATTTGAACTAAAAACATTTCTCTGTAAATGCACAACAGGTAAACAACATTCAGCTGGCTGTAGTGACCATGTTGGTATTTCATAAATCAGATTATTAGTCTTTAAAGGAATTGTTCAACCAAAAACTCCAATTTGCTGTTTATTTACTCAACCTCAGGCCTTCCGAGATGTAGGTGACATTTTTTTCTTGAGTAGAACCATAAAGAAGATTGTTTGGTAAATCCGCAGCCCTCTCTGCTTCATATAATGGGAGTCTATGGGGTCCACCTGTCTAAGAGTTCCTAAAGCACATAATTCCGAAAAGCGGCTCTCATACGACATGTTGACGTTTCGTGAAGCGAATCGTTGGTTATTTTCATAAAACTGAACATCATTTTTAATAATATTAGCCATTATGTGCAGCCTCTGCACGCAATCTTCTTCTTGTAGTATTTGGTGGCTATATCTTTAATGTTTTCATTGATGTTTTTGTACCCCATCTGTGCTGACTAGATAGCTTTTTAAAGTTTAAGCTCATTATGTAAGTGTTGCAAGTTTCCACCAGCCGATAACCCCCTCAGTTTTACTGTTGTCAGATTTCCTGTGGAGCCGTATTTCCATCATGTTTTTGTGCTGTGTTTGAGTTTTTTATGGGCAGATCATGCCAGGCTCTGGGCACTGCTCTCAGTCCTACAAATGAACACAAGATCCGGGAGAAGTGCTTACCATACAAAACACATTCATAATGGTCAGAAATCAGTGGATTTAAACTGAAGTTACTGCCAGAGAGAGTTGTGTTCTTAGCCAGTATAATGTGCCAAGTGTTGCCACCTTATCAGCTACTGGTCTATCAGCAGGATTTAGTTTTTTTAGACATCACATGATCCTTCCACAGTAAACAACCTTTTTCATCTTGGCTCTCTTTTGCATAGATGCTCAGTGGAGTTAAAAACGGTTAAAAAATCATATGAACGTGTTGAGGATCACAATTTCTCCATATCCTTCCTTCCTCGCTTCTCCAGCCTTATGTTGAGCAATATGGGAGTAGAACAGAATTGTTATTTGACTCAAACATTGTTAATCGTGTCATATTTGTTCAACACTCTTGCCAACTAATATAATAAATTACAAAATGACTTTAAGCTGGTTCCAAATACTTACATTGTGTTGTGCTGGAAATTTAACCCATAGGATTAAAAGAATCAAGCATTCATACACGATGTCTCTTAAAAATGAACTAGGCTCTAGACATGCTTTGTGCCATTTTTCTGTGTTTACTGCTGTAGTGCTGCTGCTTATTAATCTGTGTGCGTTTTGTGGCATTTTCAGCTGCGCAAGCGCAGGCGCAGGCAGAAGAACGGCGCAGTCAGGCAGGGAACAGCCCAACGCCTACAGGTCCAGCCAACACAACAAAGAGCCAGACAAGGCCAGGTAACAATAGTCTTTGTGTTACCAACTGCCTGTTTCTCTTATTCTGCAAATATGCATGAAATCAAAAGGAAAGTTTTATTGTCTCAATAGTAGTCAGGCATTCTTTTGTAAATATAGTATTAAAGCTGTAAAAAAAAAAGAAGAAATGCAGCTTACATGTGACAATGCATATTTTAAAATCAATTTCATGTTTTTCTCCTTTGCTCTAAAGCAGCGGTTCTGAAACTTTTCAGATCATAAACCGCAAAATGAGTTGTTCCAAGTACCCACCTAATGACCACCATAGAAAATCATATGAATAAACACACAAATTAATAGTAGAGCTGTAAATCTTTACTCGCCTCAAGATAAGATACACCTTGTCCTACAATTCTAATGCATTTTTAATAATACAAACACTTTTTTTATTTACCAGCTGTTTTCAAACTAAAGAACATGTTTTTTTTTAGCATTAATAGTGAACAGATAGATTTTATTTTGAGTCGATGCATACACGAGTTGAATTAGTGATAAATAAACAATCATTCATACAACTATATTAAAATTTCACATAGGCTGAGATGTACTCCTATATATCTATCATGTATTAAACATTTAAAATTGTATTTAAAACACGAAATGTAAATTAATATTTAGAGTTTTTAATTTTCTGTCGGGTCACGTACCACCTGTGGTCTCTTCAAGTACCACTGGTACGCGTACCACAGTTTGAGAACCACTGCTGTAAAGTAATCCTTATATTGGATAATTTCTGGAATATTCCCATGATTTGTTTATGTGGCTAGTATGTTGTCACATGACCACCTCTGCTTTTAGGAAGGTCATTTACACTAAGGCACTTCTTTTCAGTGCCATCGCACACATGATTGTGTGTTAATGCTATATCAGGTGTGCTGGGATCATAGCAGTATCTGTTACCTGATCCTCCTGTCAAAACATGCAAGAGGATTATCTGTGTATCAGATACTGCCGCAATCGGCCGAGAGCCTTCTTGTGGCACAGGAAGTGTTCAGATTTCAACTGATACACTAGTGGTGTGACGTAATACTGTGTGCTGTGTTGTCAGTCATTGATGGGGCAGCCCTCAGAATAGACGACAAAATCCGAGTGGCCAAAGAGAGAAGAGAAGAGCAGGAGAAGCAACAAGGTAAAAAGGATTTAACAAACACAGTCATTTCCTTATTTACATTGTAGTAATAATCACGCACTTGCTTACATACATCTTTTGTGCCTTTTTCAGCATTGCGCGACTCCCAGATCCTGGAGCGAGAGCGCAGGACCCGGCTACAGGTGGAGAGACAGATGGAAGAGAAGCAGAAGAAGCTGGATGAGCAGCGGAGAAAGGAGGAACAGAGGAGAGTTGCGGTGGAGGAGAAGAGGAAACAGAAATTAGAGGAAGAAAAGGTAAAATGTTGTGACCTAACACAGCAGAATGTACTTCAACCTCCCTGCAATTATGAAGTGCCATAAGTTTTTTCTGCAGGCATGATTCCATGCACAAAGTGTATAATCATCAGGCTAAACAGTCAATTGACCAATGTTCTGTTTTTTGCTTAGTTTACCAGACCAAACCTACTTTACCCTGCAAGTTGTATTCTACTGTATGTATAACTGTGTATGTAACAGCAGTGCCTCTCCAGGGATCTGCGCGAGCATATAAAAAAGCAAATTCTCAACACTTATTTCAGAACTCAGATTGCTTCGTAGAGGTGTTAATAGTTTTAAAAATGTTTATCTTCAGGCGAGCCAAGGTGAAACTTGCGTTGAAACGCCCGATTATACTTGTCACATGAGCGCTTTGACGTGACGCGCCGCTTTCCACAATTTTGGGAGACGATTGTGTGGAGTCACCAGAGACTCGCAGTGTAAAGAAAAGCGCCAGAATAAACAAACCTACACACTAAAATTGCTCATCTAATAGAGAGTGAAGAGCCATAAAGACCTACAGGACAGACGCCATGAAAAACAGTTACCAGTCATTGTTTTTGCATATATTCATACTTCACTGTTATACATGTTGTCTAACTTCCTACGGTATGCATATGATTTAAAGAAGATAAATGTGAATAAATAATAATAAAATAAAAATAATAAGTCTCATTATCAGAACTTAATCTGATATCTTAAGGACATTTTCATAACTTGCCTATATTTTCACTATGGTGAGCATTTAAATGAACTGTAATAAATAAATAAAGGAAATCAATCTCAGAAAAATGAGTTATAAGATATAGAATTATAATGGGAGATTGTTACCGTGAAATAAATTCTTTAAAAAAACTCTAATTCAGATCAATTCTCTGGTTGCATAACAGGTGTAATGTGTAACCTGTTCCGTATCTGACATGCAAAAGCTTGGAATCCTAGACTTTTTTTTATTGTTTACACCCTTACACCTGTTTAACCTTAACTTTCACTGTGTTCCACTGCCACACAGATCAAAGGATGATGCTCTATTTGTCTAACAAAGTATGTGTGTTTATGTCCAGGAACACTATGAAGCTGTGATGAGACGCACACTGGAGCGTAGCCAGCGAGTAGAGCAGAGACAGAAGAGGTGGTCCTGGGGTGGACTCTCAGATTCAGACAACAAAAACGGTATGGGTGCCTGTTCTAAAAGCCAGACATGGACCATTGTTGCATTCAACTGCATTTTTTACAAAACAATAAACTGCATTGATTCACCTGTTGCTAAAGTACGTAGGCTACCAATGTTTGCAGGTATGACTTGTAACACTCCTCAGGGATTGAAATTGCACATTGGTAGTTTTGGTTTTCCACCATTCTCACACCCTTACTCGCTCTATGGTGTGTGAGAGAGAGAGAGAGTCTGTTTCCGATAGCGACCTGTTTTCCCTGCCCCTCCCACAGGACAGACTGACAGCGGCTCCACCTCTTCCCCGGTTGCTATAGTAATCTCCCCTGCCTCTCCAGTCACCAGGCCGCCCAGGAGTCAGACGTCACAAGGTGGTTTATACCGCTTGCCTGCCCACAGCGTGACTTGACACAAACTGTCCACTCTCCCTTCACTCGTACACGCACTAATCTGACTGATGCCACAAACCTTCTAGGGCTTTACTGGCTGTTTCACATCGACCTGTTTATAATAATAGAGGTTATTTTTTTTCACTTGCACTTAAAGTTCTTACAAGACTGTTCTCTTTAAAGTACTTGCACTGAAATGCATGTCTATTTCACTGATGGTTGACTGGCACTACGTGTTTGGATTTATTCGATTCTCGTCCAGATGTTATGGCTGTTTTTGAATGTTTACTAACTATGTCTGTCTTTCTTGACTTGCTTCCCTATGGTCTGCTTGTTAGAATAGTTTTTGCACAATACTGATGACATATACCTTTGTAAATAACATTTCACAGGGTATCATTTGTTACGTTGTTGACATTACTCCTGTTTATGCAACATTTATTTAGAAAGTTAACTTGTTTTTAAGCATAGGAAATAGGTTCTTATTACAGATACATATAGGAGGCCAATTCTTTGCTTTATGGTAGCTTTTGCTGTATAGAATATTCAATTTTTTTTGCTTATTTTGCTCCATCTCTAAAATGTAGATAAACCAGCTTGTATTGGCATTAACAACAGCTTAGCATCTACAAACCCCCGTCTGGTCCAAATAACACTAATTCCTCTCCCTGTCTGTCTGTGTGTGTATGTGTTGCCCTCCCCTGTAGACAAGCGCTCTACCTCCACTATGAACCTGAAACAGACTGACTCAGTCATCAACAAGCGTCTCTCCTCATCCTCTGCCACCCTCCTTAACTCTCCCGAGAAAAGTAAGTGTCCACCCTGCCCTCTCCTCCCTTTCTTTTATCTAGGATCTGACATTGAGCCACTTACACAATCCTAAATATAGTTAAATTAGACGCATCCGTCCACACACTTTGATGCTGGAAATGACATCCAATCACAAGTCATGACTCACACAGATGTCTCTCCCTGTTGTCTTCATTCCTGATGTTACTGAAGTGCAATCTCAGCATTGTGTTGATTTGAATAGTCTGTACGTGTCTGCTATCTCTGCCGTGTGTGATTCTCGCAGACTTGCCACAGTTTCCTTTTCAGGAGCAGTCGGCCATGACCGTTTGTGTTGGAGTTAACCTTCATTTCCCTGGTTTGAGATCTCTTCTGTGGGACGGTTTATTCTTTTCTCTTTTACTCTCATACTTGATTCAGGTGCTCGGCTTTCTTTTGTCCATCAGGTGCAAAGCGGAGAAGTTCATCTCTCAACCGGTTGCCTAGCAATGCCCCTCAGGCCCCTAAAGAAGCACATAAGCAGCCTCAGGTGGAAAAGACAGGTGCCAAACTCCCAAACCTCCTCAATTGATGTTCCGCCATTAAAATATTCCTGAGAATCAACATTTTATAAGCAATATCGCTTCTATAAAGGATACGAGCAGTCTATTTTTGAAAATATAATAATAATTTACTAGGCTAAGACAGGAAGCTTACACATGCTTTTCATGTTCCTGTCGTAATTCAATAGAGACCTAGCATAAATACCATCATAATTGTTAAACAGAGACAAGCTACATTGTTCTCAAAAATGTCTAGGATTCTTTCATTGCACTGTATAGTAATATAGCACGTGCATACTCGGAGACGGATGCAGCCCTTTTTTTTATTTAATAAACTGTATAACACTGCCCTGTCCACTGTCTGTAGGCCCAATCCTGAAGAAGCGAAGCTCCTCCCTCTCTCGAGTAGGGGTTAAAACACAGCCCGCCACCAAAGCAGAGAAAACCACGGCCAACGAATCAGGTGCCTAAGTCCCGACTGGGTCATTTCACGTGTTTGTGCGCCATTTACTAATAAGCACATAATGCTTCCCAACCTGTCCTGCTCATGTTTGTTCCGCTACTGGCGAGACTCTACCAACAAAACTTGTAGACATGTGGGGTGGGAGGGGCATGGGGTTTAATGGGGTTGATCTGTACGCAATCTGCTGTCCTTTTCTCTGTGTTCTTTGCCTGCCTTGTTGTTTTACTAAAACTGCATCAAATGTTTGTGCATTCAGAAGTGTAACAGTCTGCTGATGTGACTGCTCTTTTGAAAAGGACCCCTTCTCTCATGTGTCGATGCGTGTCGCTGTTTGATCTTCTAATTTGTCTTCTTTGTTCTATCAGGGAGTTTACTCTCACTGCGCTTCAGAAATGTCCTCTTTATCTCAATACAGTGTGTTTTTGTTTGCATTGAACACAGAGATGTTTCTCTACCCATGTGACATTAGCAAAGGAGGATGGCCACTGGTGCCCTGACCATGTGTGTGTGTTTTTGTTTGTTTTGACCTGTATAGACACACAGTGTTCCCCGAAGTTAAAGTGATCTATTGTGCCATATTTATTCCTAACACCCAAATGTATGCAGGACATCTTTAGACTCCTAACCATTGAAAATCTATTTAAAGGACCTTCTGAACTAGCGATGGGCCATTCTGGAGTGCACTCTCGTTTAGATACCATCATTTCCTTTGGTCACGCTACTAAAAGCACTTCTTTATTACAAAGCTCTCCACCATCAGAGGCTCTTAATATACAGCCTCGCCCCACTTCACAACAAGTCGGAAATGTGAAGTGCTTCCATATAGTTCCAAAGGGGTAAAGGAAACAAAACATTCAAAAGAGACCATAAGTGTTTACCTCTTCGTTTTCTGTTTTTCTAGTGTGGGTTTGTAACTGAGCTTGTTATACCTGAGACTTGAGACTTCCACCATAGTTTTGCAGTATGCCAACTTATGATCATGGATCAGTTTCACCAAATTGCATGCTTTAATACTGTAGTACAGACCACCAGACTGCGGTCAAATGTTTTAAAATCTCTAATATTTACATTAATGTATTTAAAAGGCAAGCTTGGGTTATTATAAATATACCTGGTAGCAAACATTTGACTTGAGTCTGGTGAATCGAAAAACTCACTTTGTTACTTTATAGTTTTGGGTTTATGTCTCCCTGTTGTTTTCACCTCCACTCCAACAAGCCCTGGTCCTGAGCACTTCCTCACTAATATTCTTTTTGTCTCTCCAGCATTTAGAGTCTCACCTTGATTTACATCAGCTGTTTACGTTTGAAGCGCCATCACTTTTCTCCGTTTTTGTGTTCTTGCATTTGAAATCACATTGGTGTCATTCCTTCTTTCCTCCCCTGTGTTTATTGCTCAATCTCTCCGTCTCTTTTTCCTTTGGTCTTCTCTGTTTCTGTGTGTGGGCACTGCGTCTGTAGCTCGCCGCTCATTGGCCGCCCCCGTGGACAGCGCTGTCCTCAGTCGCCTGCTCACACCCACCCAGGCCTCGCTAGCTAGAAGCAAGAGTGCCGCGGCCCTGTCCGGCGAAGGATCCGACGTCCAAGGTAACCTTAGAGAAGAGACCCAGCCCGTACCGAAGCCCTCCCCTTGTGTGTAGATATAAGGCGCTCTGCAGGGGTGCATGGTTGGCAGTTTTTGGCCATGTTGCATAAACATGAATCAAGTTGTACATGCACAGTTGAGCAGTCTTTTCTAGGGGTGCACCAATGTTTTAAGCACTAAAATAATTTGTGTACCAATAAATGCCAGAAATGTAACGGTTAAACGAAAGCACAATTGCATTGGAGATGTGCATGTACATTGTTGGACATAAATCAAATATAAAAAAAGTGGCTGTCTATATCACACATCAACTTTATCTCATTAGACAAATTGGAAAAATTTCCAATTTAAATGTTTCCGTTTTGGCCTAGTATTTTTATTTGGTGCATCACTATTCTGTGCTCTCTCATACACACATAAACAAACATTCGCAAGGTGTTCACGGCTCTGTTGGGGGATCTTTTGTAAGCTGATTAGCTGAAGGGTTCTGTGCGTGAGAGGGAATGAATGAATCTGCATTCTGCTGTTGCTACTATAATCCCCAGCTGATCCACACCGAGCAGCTCACGGTATCTGCAACCACACACAAGCAGCATCACCATTAACACATTTTTGTCAAATCAGTTCCTTAACAAAGTTTATGCCTGTTGGTCGATTGACAGGGTTTGATGATCAAACAATTGCTTACTAGATTATCTGCATAGATGAATCTGACTGCATCTGGACTCTTACAATTGTGAGAGGGATGAATCAGCAGTTTATGGATCAATTACATTTATAGGCTTTCCATGATGATAACAGTCAGGGTTAATTATAGTGGGTAAGGATTAGCACAGAAATCCCCCTGTCATCACTCTCCCTGTTCACCTCACATCACCTCCACCAACACATGCTAGACATCTGTCAATCAATCTGCGCTTATATATTGAGACGATCATTCTTCAAAGCCTTGGTTCTGGATGTGTTTTCTCATTCATTTGTAACGAGATTGAAAAACAATGTGAAATCAATCGTATGAACTATTGATCTGAATTTTCAAAACAAATTACTTTATTGGTTACAATCTAAAAGGTATTTGTCCCTGAAAAAAATGAATGGGATTTTTATCATCCAGATCCTTACCGATGTGTTAAGTCTGGGATTGTAAATTCTTATTTTGCTTTTTGATTGATGCTGATATCCCACGATCGGTTCAGCTGTTGTTTGATGTGCTCTGTGGATTTGAGGGGGTAATGTGTGTTTGAATGCTGTTTAGTTTGCTGTTGTTACATTAACTGCAGGCTGAGGTGCTTGCTGGGTGCAGCCGTAAATTTGATGTGGTCAAATGTTTTGGTGACAAGTGTGTTGTCCGTCCAGGAACCCGTATGTCCCCTGCCACTGTCTCTGTCTCACAGCCCTCCATTAAACCCAGTCCACCAATCTGTACTTTTAAGCAAATCCAGACTAGTCTAACCTGATGCAATTTGTTTTGCTTTTATCATCCCCATTTTCTTCTCTCTTCCTCTGTTTCTCTATATATCTCCGTATCTATATTTCTCAATATCTTTGCTTTGCTTTGCTCACCCACTCGACTGCTTGCGACGTACCTTCCCTGCTGCGCCCCACTGACTGTGTCCTTTACCAGAGTTTCACCTGTGTCCTCGTTCAGCGTCTGCCAGCCAGCTGCATCCCCCGGCCCGACCCCTGCGCAGTCGCAGCAGTGATCGGAAGAAAGGCCCGACCACATCGGCGTCTGCGGATGCTATCTCCGACATGACCGAGGTGAGCAGATGTTGTTTGATGTCCACTTTGAAATTGAAGGCATTTCATGTTTCCTTTCACATATTTTTTTCTGTTGCATTAGAGTAGTTTGTGCTCAAAGAACAACTTAATTTCAGTTGTAAAACTGAATTCTGTTGACTCTAAAACAGTGATAGGTGTGCATGTTCGATGAAGTGCGTGTAATTTGATGTGCATGAGGGTTCATATTGATCTCGTAACTAGGATAAGCCTAATAGATCTACCTGTGTTATCTGTCTCTTCCTTAGTGGATATATGTACTTTGTGTACTCATTCAAACATCAGTTACACGATCATTCAATATATGGTTTGCTAAGCAAAACAGCTTGGATTTATCCCTGATGTTAATCGCTGGCCTGTCCGTTCTGTATAACACTATCTGATCCCAGCTTAAGCAGTGCGCACTG
Source organism: Triplophysa dalaica (assembly GCF_015846415.1). Lineage (NCBI taxonomy): Eukaryota > Metazoa > Chordata > Actinopteri > Cypriniformes > Nemacheilidae > Triplophysa > Triplophysa dalaica. Next base: position 11,755,820 of record NC_079557.1, read on the forward strand.
GAGAGACAGATGAACTTGGTTACATCAGTCACTTTTTGTCCAAACACTAAACCCTTCATGCTTGGGAAATGAAGGGATGGTAAAAACCTTGGATGCAAATATGAAAGCTTGGCTGATGCTTTGTAAGCTTGGAGTCCTTTTGTATAGGAGTGCCGGTCCAACCTTAAACATTTACAAAGGTTCACTCCGCTGTTTTGATTTTGGGATATGGAGGAGAGCAGAACACTAAAGTGGTGTGATACAAACCACATGTGACAGTGTTATTTCGAAGGTAGTGATTCAATTCGACAGGCAGTTCATTTGTAGTTCTGCCCTTCATACAATGAACGCTGGGGTGAGCTTTAGTGCGTGTGTCCCAGAGAGAATGCAAAGATCATGTCACTGGACTAATGTAAATTCATACGGACATATTTCCCTCTGATTATCTTGCTCTTCCTGCTCCAGTCGCCCGGCAGCGCTCCATATCAGATCTTTGGATTCAGAGCCGTGGTGGATACGCTTAAGCTTACCTAGTCTGTCCTGTGTTTAAATTATTTGTCCTGTTGACACTGCGAGCATGTGAACGGTCGATAAAAATAGGTTGTGGTCTTGTGATTGACAGAGATACAACTGCAGCTGCGATAGAGACACGCACGCTGCTTTGGTTAGAGTTAAATAATGATCACTGCATAGTAAGCACCTGCTGTCGAATCTGCTGTGTCATTTGCAGGCTTTTGGCATCTTTGACATTTCCTGGGCTGATTTGAGAGTAAAATCTACAGGGTCCTGCAGTGAATTGAGAGTGGAGTGAATTTAAATATGGTAAAACATGTTAAACGGACATGAGAGTACTCTACTTCTATTGGTTAGTAGAAGCTTGATCAGAATATCAAATCAATGAAACGGGGAATGTTGCAAGCTTTGAATGACAGCTGTCTGCACAATTTTTGGTGTGTTAATTCACTCATACTTTGGTTATTGGTTCGCTTATGAGGTTATAGCAAAGATAATAAATATGAACAAGATGTGACACACGTTAGTTTTGCACAGTTTGAGTTTAAGAGACAAACGTTATGGTACAGATGATGTCAGGTTTAAAGATAGGTAGTCTCATTTTGATTTTAGCATGAGCTTCTGAAGATATATGTGTCTTATCTTATTCAAATACAGTATATATGACTTTTAATTCTTATATAAATGCCCCATTGCAAACATGGCCACTAACTTTGATTATAGTCACATTTATAACCTCTGTCTCTTTTTAAATTTTTTAATGCAGAAAGTTGAGAAGGAGAAGCGTTACACATCACCATTAGGAAAACGCCCTGCCTCACCTTCCAGGCGTCATCGATCCCCCTCTCCTGCACCGCCTGCTAACACCCTCCCAAGAGCGCCCTCACCTGGAGCAGCCAAGTGAGACCCGCTCGGTTTTACCCTACAGTGGTTTCACTCTAAACTGATCGCTGGATTTGATACTGTAACAATGTGCTGCTTACATCTAGCACAATCGCGTGAAAGCTCATCTTCACCTTCTTTTATTTCTACATTTGTCTGCTTCAGGCAGAGTCCACGGTCTCGCCCTCCTTCCCCCAGTGGCTTGAAACAGCGTCCTCCTTCCCCTCAGCCTTCTGCCACATCCAAACCTCCACCCATACAAAAACCTGCTCTCACTCCCACCGGCCCCCCTACTCTACGCAAGAGGGACTCCAAGCCAAAGGATACGTCTCCCATGATGCCCGTCACCCCGCAGTCTCCAGAAACCACAGCACCTAGCCCAGTGCCCACAGCCAAGACCAAAGAGGGTGAGAACGATAGAAGACAAAGAAAACACAATTTAGTATGCAAACAGATTAGAAATGTAAATATTACAGTGACGGGATCTTCCGTGTAAACTCCTTTTAGATTTACTAACATGGTCAGGTGTTTCTAAGGTTACTCAGTTTGTACATATTGCTGTTATTGACACACAGCGCCCTCTGCTGGAAACATTGCTTTTATCATACCTCTAGTCTTTGTACTTCCTCTTTTTTTCAATACATTTTACTATACAGTGCTATTTTAGTTTTAAGTGCTTGGTGCATTTTAATTTGGCTCCGGCACAAGCAAATTTGTTTGTTTTTAGAATCCAATCCCAAAGCCCTGCCAGGTACCAACTCGGCTGCAGAAGCTTCCAAGATCCTTGCAGAAAACCGACGTCTGGCACGTGAGCAGAAAGAGAAAGAAGAACAACTGCGCATACAGAAGGAAGAGGAGGAGAGGTAGATTAACTTCAATGCTGTGTTTAAGTGTCTGTAAGATCTTAGTTTTACTCCTAGCGCACTTCCTTATACCTGGTTAACCTTTCTCGTTAACCTTTCTGGATAACTGCTTTTCAATGTGCTGATCAAATACCTCATGCCTTATTTTCTTTAACCTTTGATGAATCATACGAGCAAACACACAGGCATTGGTTTCTTAAGCTATTCATTTGTTTTGGCTGTGACACAGAGGGCATGTGACAGTAGATCTGTCACGCATCCGTTACAGCCAAAGTCGACCTCGCCTCACTTTGTCAAAGCTATTTACTTTTGTAACTACTGCAAAAAGGCCTCAGGTATCATGTCTCGACAGGCTTAGGAAAGAGGAGGAGAAGCGACAGGCAGAGGAGGATCGTTTGAGGCGTGAGGAGGAGGAGAAGAGGCTAGCAGAGGAGCGGAAGGTAGAAGAGGAGGAACAGGCACAAAAAGCGGAGGAGGAGAGAAAGCAAGCCGAACTGGAGGAGCTGCAAATACAGGCCGAGCTGCAGAAAGAGGTTTGCTAGAGCACCCGAGGCACTGAAACCCTTTGATGATTGGTTAGTTAAGCAATTGACACGTCATTTGTCCAATGGCAGCGCGAGGAGACTGAAGCAAAGGCCCTAGAGGAGGCAGAGAAACAACGTCAAGAGAGAGAGCGCATTATGCAACAAAACCAACAGGAGCGTATTGAGAGGAAGAAGGTGAATGTTGTCACATGATGCTGGCGTGAGAGTTGTTGCTTTGCATTATTGTGTATATTTAGAAGAATATATAAGTGTGCAGTGCAAGTAGACTGAACATTCTGTTTCTCCAGAGAATTGATGAAATTATGAAGAGAACCAGAAAAACAGACCAAACCGATTTTAAGGCAAGTTTAAGAACTTGTTATACAGCAAACCGTTTTAATATGGTAATGAGGCAATTGTACTACATAAAGGTTGCTTATGTTTTTTGTGTGTTTCTCAGGGTGATGAAGGCATTCCTGATGAAAATGGAGATGATGCTGATGACGAAATAGACTGTGAAAATAAGGGTCGGTGGATTAAATTGAAAGCATTGATTTAAGGCGGTAAAGTGTGACTTAAGTTTGTTTATAGGATGAAATGACACTTTTGTGTTTTTAATCAACATTCAGAGAACCAGGCATTTGCGTCAGAGAAGAGTGTGGAGTCTGTGGAGGAGCCCGTTTCCAGTTTAAATGGACAAACACATCTGGACAGTAAAGAAAACAGCATTGGACCCAACACAGAGGATCCTTCAATGGACAGGTAAAGAAATGAGCTGTTTATTGTTTTAAATGAAGTGTATTTAAAGTGACAGTTCACCCAAAAATAAAAGACTCTCAAGTTGTTTAAACTCTGTTTACATTTCTTTGTTCTGATGAACACGGAGAAAGATATCTGGAAGAATATCTGCATTCCTTAATTCTTCAAAATATCTGCAGAACACAGAAATGTATAAAGCATTTTTTCCTATTATGGTAGTCAATGATGGCCAAGAACTGTTTGGTTACAGTTATTTGGAAGCATTCTTCCAAATATCTTTCTCTGTGTTCATCAGAAAAAATATTGTTTTTCAAAACTTAACTATTCACAGTCCTCCTCCAAAGTCCTGTCTGATGGAGGGCTCCGAGTTTGTCAATGAGGACTCAACGGTAGACGTGGTGGCAGGGCTGAACGGTAAAGGTGGACCCTGGAGCTTTGAGGAGCTGATTGATCTGGGCGTTCATGCGAAAAGCAAACCTCTTATTGATGATGGGAGCCCTGAGGGGCCCAGAGTGGCCTTTGAAGAGAAAACAAGCTCCATCCATCCAATCCCGCCTATCGAAGCACTATCCGGTAAAGGCTTTTTACTTCAATTATTCAAATGTTATTTTGTTGTAATACTGTATGGATAGTAGAATTGACATGTTGTTTCTCTCCTGTTTTCAGAGATGTGAATGAACACGTCCGTTTACGGCCTGCTGGTTATTGCACTCCATGAGTCCAGCTGAGTCTCAGCATTTGAGCATTAGGACTCGTCTGGACGGCCAGGGAAAGCGCACAGTGTCGCACACATCTGCACATCAGATGATCGATGGATTAAGTCGAGAAATACAAGTTGTAAGGAAATTCAACCGCTTCAGGGAAAATATTAGATTTCTCCATTGTGTTCGTGTCGTCTAGCAGCTCTTATATTTGTGTGTCATCAGACTTTTTGTCTTCTCATCGGTTTGTCTTTTAAATGTGGGGATAACTATAATTTATTCACGTGGCTCCACATTCAATGACTTCTGTCTCCTGTCGGTTATTTTGGGTAATGCCACATGCACAGTCTTGAAGAATTCCAGTGCACATGCAAATTCATAATATCAGTATCATTTAGAAAGAACGATGTTGTGGTTTACAGTAAAGTCATTGGTTATTGAAAATAGTAAAAGCTCACATTTTTTTGGTTCCCTTTGCAGACATACTAATTAAAACCAACTGAGCCAAGCTCAGGAATGTGGACTCGAGTGATAGAAATATGGAGTTAAATGGGCTACTGCTGTGGAGATGTGTTGATGTGCTTTTAAATGGACCTCAGGATATTTTCCTCTTAGCTTCAGTTTTTTCTCAGCTCCAACATAATAGGTTTGAAATGTGTGAAATCACCGCTAACGTAGTGTTTAACACTATATTATCTGTGCAGCAACTCTGTGTAGACCGCTGAAAGCATTCCTACTGTCTGTCACTTGTAAAAAGCGAATCTTGGTCTAGATATTTCATTGAAACAGACTGATGATAGTTCAAATGCAAACCGAGTGTAAAGTTCTCCATTCTGTCCCGGACTTTGTGATTGAAGGATAAAGGAGCTCAATTGCAGACGGGCATGAAAACCCTTTTTGCTTTTTATGTTGTATGTTACTTTTTGTAGTTCCTGTTATTTGTCCTGTTCTTCTTGTACATATATACGACTAATGTCTAATTTAAGTAAAATAACTTCTGATGTCTGCAATTATCTATGCTCTACTGTATTGCATAATATAACGCAGAGAATTACTGTAACCTCTTGCACACTTGACTAAGGTTTCTGCTTGTTTATGGTGTATGTTCCCTAGGGGTTTCAACAAACGTGTTCGGTGTTCCAACAGTTCAACTTGAATGATTTAATGTGTTCTCAAATGCCCAAAGTCCCCTCAGGGTCATACTGTACTATCAGGCCCTGATGTGTTCTTATGTTACAGTAGTTGTTTTTACCATACATTTTTGCTCTAAATTTACCCAGACACTTTTATATCATAGTGCCCTATGAAAGATTTGTTTTATGATAAAAATCTGTCCTATATACATATATTTAAAACTACATTTCCACATATCCAAGTATTATGTATCAGTATTAGGCTGATTTCGGCCATATTTACGGTGTAGTCTTTCTGTATTGTCCACAGAATGAAAATCTGTTAGTACGCTCGAAGGTCGGATTGAGTTGGCTGGAACAAGTACAGAACACCACCAGTACTTTGTAGTTTAAACGGATTGTGAAGTGTTGAGTCGGACAAAAGAAAGTAGACTAAGGATGCAAGCAAAGTCAGGATTGCCTTATGAAGCTGTTTGAGGTTGACGGGGACAGGACTTGTGTACATGCAGCTATGAAGATTTTTAGGAGGATTAATGTGCAAGTGTGTTTCATGCGAGACTTTAGATATGAGGGTTTGGCATTTTGACCGGATGAAGATGTGCAGCATCGAGATGTTGTAATAAATGATTGGTCTTCACATGCTTTAAGATTTGGGTGGCAAGGGCAGTGTGCTTCGTAAAAGGTGACCTTCAAGTGGGAAAAATAATGAGTAATCTATTTCAAAGGCCGCAGAGCTTAGAAAAACAGTACTTTGGTTTAAATTTATAAAAAGTTCCCTTTGTATCATTCCATCCAAGTATAGGACTAGATCTCTCTGCATATTAATCGTTTTTGAATTGTTTTATATGCATATGCTTCCTGTAATTTTTACCTTTCGTTGTATGCTAGAGATACTTTACAGATTCTTTTTGACTCAGGAGCTTTAGTGGAAATTTAACGTGTGGAGTTAAGAAGTGTTTGGCACGAGACGACAGATGTGTATGTACAGTGCGATTTGGTAATGGCTTTGCCATCACTGTGCCCTTGTTTAGGCCTTTCATATGTACTCTTAGCACAACCTTTTCAATTCGTGTCAAAGTTGTGTGGCTGCTGCAAAAGAAACCTGTGAGGCATGTGTGTATGTTTTCTTTCGTAATGCACTAGAACAGCCAGTTTACATGTTTAAACCCAGATGTTATTTCCACTAACAGGACCTTTAGATCCCTTTGTACTGTATACATTCAACTAAAACTGTTCTTTAATCTCTTAGTACTCTATACAGGGATAAAATAGGACGGTGCCTTAGATGCAGAATAGTCTGTGTTTTATTATATTAATAGCTAACGCGTCACGTGAGCTTACCTCGGCCATGACAATCACTCTACTCGACCAGGGTCATGAATAGGATCTGCTTTTGTTCGAGCAGTATCTTTTCTTGAAACAGCCCTGACCACAAATTATATTTGTAAATATATCTAAAGTGTGCTGGTAAAATATAAATTGTTAAAATAAAGTTTGGAAGTTAAAAGGAATTGTTTGGGTTTGTTAATTGCTGTGTGCTCAGTAAATTGCTTGAATTTGTTTATTACAGGTTGCTGATTTATTGTCAGGATTTTCCTGTGAAGGTAGGTTTTGATAACATTATAGGCTGACTGAACCCAGACAGATCAATCAAAATACACTTTCAACAAAAAACATGAAGCTATTTACTAAGATACAGGCTGTTTTTCCACAGTTTATATTTTTAACAAAGCTTTGCAATAACTGGTTAAAACATTGTTTAGGTTACTTCATGCTAAAGCATTTATAATTAATGTAAGCAAATGTTTTGCATAAGAAAAGCTTGCACTAAGCACTCACTACCTGTTTCAAGCTTTTAACAAAAACAATCTCAACCCTCCAGTGATTTATCAGCCAAAACATCCTCACTGGTGTTCTGTGACTACATGAGAAGCATTTTTGCCTATTTCATCACTTGCTTTTGTTACTCTGTCGTAATAACCTTTCATGTAAGCCCTCACAGTTTTTTGGCACAGTCAGGGCAATAGATATTCTCTCCGTTGATGACAAAACGCTTCTGGGCCAGCGACAGAGAGCATTTTTTGCAGTTAAAGCAATATTCATGCCAGGACTTGTCCTCATAGTTCACCATATTGGTCCCTCTACCAAATCCTGAAACAGAGGACAAAAGTCAATTTGATTAAAATGTTTTCGCTTTACTTGCTTTATTTATTAAAAATGTCAATTACAACACTATAGCATATATTACAATACTTTAATATTTACCAATTATAGCAAGCATCAACTATCTTCAATTCTACTATTATTACTATTAATAATAATAATAATAAAAATACTCATTCTCTCTGCAATTGTGTGTAAATCCTCTCTTATTAAGGAAGTGCGTGCACATTTCTACCTGTAATGGGATTCTGGCATCCATTGCACTTTTTAGCCACATCACTCTTGTAGCAGTCCACACAGTAGAACACATCTTCATGGGCTGTGAAACGAGCCCCACCCAGTTGCTTCTTGCATGTGTGGCACACGAAACACTCAGAGTGCCAGGGCTTGTCCTGATAGCTGATCCCACCCGAGGTGATGGGCTAGTCATTAGGAAAGATTAAAAAAAGCAGTGATCAAACAGTTTCTGTGCCCTTGATACCATTGTTGTTTGGTTTCTTCGACCGACCTCTTTACAGCCGAAACAGTTCTTGGCAAATTTCTTCTCATGGCAGGGAGCGCAGTACAGCTCATCACCTTTAGCCATGAAGCTCTTACTGCCGATCGGCTGCTTGCATTCAAAGCAGACGAAACACTCCTCGTGCCAGACTTTATGCTTGTATTCCACATTCTGAGAACCTGATGAGAACCACACAAGATAACAAAACTTGGTACATATTGGGTGTAGAAACAACACAAAAGAGAATGGGAACTATGGGTCTCTAATTGGGTTTTAGATGTTATGAGGAAACCATATAAGACAATTCAGTTCTTAGGGAATAAGTCTTAATGGCAGAAAGCTGATGGATCATTACTACTTGTATTGGTTTAAATATAAAAGCAACACCTCTCACCTGGCATGATCAGTTTGTAGCAGCCCTGGCACCGGGCGGAGTCCTCACGGGCACCGCATTTCTCACACATGATCTTGCCATCATCTTTGGCAGCAAAGGACTCATTGACCAACGCCTTGTAGCACTTGGCGCACCGGAAGCATCCCTCATGCCAATGACGGTTCTTATGGGTCAGCTCCTGGACAGACGAGAGACGACATTGTGAGATTCGCTCAACGTAAACTGCTTTTAAATGAACACGATTTTATATCAACCCTCACCTTTGCATCGGCACCTATGGGCTTGCGGCACTCGGCGCACGTGTTGGCGCAGAGTTTCTCAAAGCAGCGCACACACACGTGCTTGTCGTCTTTGTTGACGTACTTCTTGCCCTGCAGGTTATCTCTGCAGTAGAAACAGTTTAAGCGCTCGGTCATAGTGGAGCTCAGATAGCTGCGGGGACCTGAAGGAGAAAAACAAATAGTCACGTGAAACCAACTGTGATATTTACTGTGTTTTATCATCCTGCATAATGTAGAAAAGATTCTGTGACAATATTATCCGGATACAGCCTAGTTCATATTGACCGAGTGAGGAATAAAGATTGACATCATAGTTACATGGTGAATTCGCATGGAGAATAAAGGTCTTGTTTTTATTTTATTTTTCTTATTTGGGCATTACTACAAAAAACTGTGTGGAAATATAAATGAACTGAAAAATAAATAAAGTCTATTTATTAATATTAAAACTACTAATAATTCTAATCACCACGGCTGATGAGAGACGTAATTGTACGTGGTGCTATTTATCAAACCACCACTAGAGGTCAGTGGTGATCGCACGGAGAACATCTCTAGATTTAAAGCGCTTTCTGGGAAGGACTCTCTTGCAAAGTACATTGATTTAATGTTGAATAAACGTCAGATCTCCACATTGATTTAACAATAAATCAAATAGCCTATCTTTGTTATCTCTGTTGTCCCATCACCGGTCGGCCGTAATGGTCCAAGTCTCTGGCATTCCTGTTATGTTTAAAGATGATGATGTCTATGTGCATCTAAATAACACTGGCATCATTGGAAAGGCTAGGTGACGACCAAACTAGGATATTATTCAGATTTGTTTAAAGCTTAATATAGTGCTGGGATGAAAGCTGTTTGTCCTAACCCACTGTTCAGCATCTGTTGCAAACAGGCTATACATAGCAACCACATACCAAACAACTTAGGAAAGTCTACTTGAAAAGGCCGCGTTCAAATCACCTCACAGATGTGTGTGCCTACATGTGGGCCTGATTGTGCCAGAGCTGCATTTTCTGGCTGTTGACAAGCTGTATTTTTACATGCAGACACACTCATTCTTCCCAGAGGAGTTTTTCTCTATCCTATTGTGAACACTGATGATCTCCATGGTTACATTTATGAACCATCCACAGACTTTATCAAAGTGACTGAATTATAGTTTCAAATCTTGCAAACAAATATTAAGGCTATCACGTGAGACCCCACCTGGATAAAGAACCGAGAGGTGTCACTTCTAATGCAATTGACATTAGCCTATTTATTTGGCCAAGTTTTGGCTTTTTTCCCTAACGTTCTTTCCCCTAACTTAAAAAGTTCACAGTAGCCGTGCTGCGGCTTCTATGATGTTTTCCATCCCTGTGACCTATCAGCTCATGCGATCCATCTCTAAGCATCCGTCTCTAAGCCGTTTGGGATAGCGTCCATCAGCTGTTCGGTGGTTAGCTTGCCCTGTCACAGTGCTTAAAAAAGGAATCCAACAGACCCCCTTTGTCCCCAAGAGAAGCACAAACACTGTCGGAAAGGTCAGCGTGAGATCATATTGAGCCACGGGGAGTACAGTAACCAGTAACAAAACATCACCAGCTGAAAAAGCAAACATTGACTGGCCCCTATATCTGACACATTGTCACCCCAAAGAAAAAAAAATGGCTATTTCTAAACACAAGTTAGATTAAACAGAGCAAATGAAAAAAATTGCTTACAGTGCTAGTTAACCCAAAAATAAAATGTCTTTCATTATTTACTCATCCTCAAACGTTTATGACTTTCTTTCTGAGCTCCCATTCACTTGTATGGACACAAAACCAATGCGAGGGAACGTGGGCCAGTTAACAACATTCTTCAAAATATCTTCTTTTGTGTTCTGCAAAAGAAAGGCAGTTCTTAAAGGACGAGAGGGGGAGTAAATGATGACAGAATTTTTATTTTGGGGTGAACTAACACTTATTTCTCCTGAGAAAATAAATCTTACAAATATCTCGATTAGAGTTTCAGAAGATCTGCACAAGTCAATATAAATGAAGAGTTCAACATGAACTCCACCATTTTTCATCAAATGAACCCAAATCTAGATTATTTTACCTATACATGAATTTAACATCTCTACACTCTTAATGTATTTTGATACTTATCTCATGTTTAGCAATTTAGGAGACACGTCTCAGACTAAGTTTGTACTCAAATAACGCACAACTGAGGACTGAGAAGTCAAATCTCGCACTACCATCATGAGGACTAAGGTGGTCCAGACCAAGGTCACCGTATGAAAATCTAGATGTGGATTTTTTTTCTATTAAAACCTACTGTGAAAGCTAGCTGGGCTGATGTTCACATGTTTGTTATAAATCATGCTGTTCAGAATTGGATTTTCTTTTGCATGAATGCCAAAGTAGCAGCGGGTCCTTCATGAAATCCATATTCATGCAAATGACCACTGTGTTCCAAAACCAATCAAATCTGGACAAACCACAAAAGCTCCAATTCATTTTAAGATTGAATATAAACTCAACTATTCAAAGAAGTTCCATAGTAAGCAAACCAACCAATAAACAAACAACCAATAAAAACAATCCATAGGCCAATCCAGCAATTGTTTTCATGATCCTCTTTACACCACACAGCGTACTTTACCTGAGTGCCTGTAGAAAGTCATATCTGGTTTTGGGAGCTAAAGTAAAGTCTTGAACAAATGAAAGAGATGGAAGGAAAGACAAACAGCCAACTAGTTACAAGAGAACTCCACTTCTCTCCTAGGGTATTTGACATATATACAACCCCAGCTGCCCCTTAAAACCAACACCCCCCATTACCCACCACACCCATGGCCTGTTCTCCCAAACACAGTAATCCCAGACAAAGCCCTCTCCATGTTAGGTTATGCTGCAAAGATAACAGCTTGGGAGGGATCAGAGAGCGAGACGTTGAATTCCTCGCTGGTGACATCAGAATTGAGTATTAAGGAATTACATGAGGATCGGGTGTATCGGAGAGCATTGCGGTTTTAAAATGGGTCCGAAAAAGTCCATCAGTGCATTAAGTATGAGACCGATGTTATATAAATCAGTTTCATCAGTTTACCTAGAACAGCTCTGTTTATCAGTGCTTACAAGAGAAGTAAACTTTGTAGGGACTTTGGCTTGTCCTGTTAAACAACACTTTTTAATGGCATGGGAACGACTGTGTTAGCACAGAGTATTCAGTACTCATCAGACACGGCGTCTCAAAAGGCTTTAGAGGTCACATAACCCCAGACCGGCCTTTTACACAAAATCTGATGGGTGGGCACAAAAATGTGTTCATTGACCATGATAATAGATAGATTTGATTATATTTATCTCAGTAAAATTTGTTAAATCTAAGTCAAATCTATATCCAAAAATATCCCGAAGCTCAGCTCACTTTTAAACTCATTTCATTTTTGCTGATTTGTGATGCATTAAGAATCTATGCCTCTAATGTACTCGGCCAAGATTCCTGTAGTTATTCACCAAGAGTCATGACATTAGGCCAAACTAAGCTTATGGTTACAGACAGATATTTTTTTAGAGTTAAGCAATCCTTTCAGGCTGCAAAAGCTCTAGGAACAAATTGTTTCCTTGAAAGGATAAAAGCAGTCTCGCAAACATCCGGAGAACTTTTAAGTGTATTTAATGAAAAGAATGGGTCGTTATATGTGGTTCATTTGATTAAACGACATTCTTGTTCTTCCTCTACACATTTTATTTTTTCTTTTGTGTGCAATATTGGCTAAAGAAGAATTTAGCTAATGTATTTGTCATTGTCGGATGATATCATTCATCAAAGATAAAGATAATATTTGCCTTTTTATCACACTGTCAAACCAAAAATGAGGCATAAATTAAAAAATTACACAACGTGGTCAGGCCAAAGTGTCTGAATAACTTTTGGTCCCACATTTTATCCATTTTAGTTCACTGCTGTGTAAAGAATTTTGGGGTGTAATATGTCACAATTTACTTTATTTTGCTACCCTCACTTAAATGAACTGTGTCCCGCACCTACTAGTAAAATATATCAAAAATGTTATCTGGTGTCTGAGTAAATTTTGGTTTGACTGTACATGTATAATTTGTGTCGACACAATTTTGTCTAAATGAAATGTTGACATTTTAACTTATTGTTCCTCGGTGTCTTTCAATGAGGCTGTGGTGAACAATGGAAAAATGATCAATCCACCGGTCCTCCACTAGGGCCCTGCCTTTTGGGAGGCTTGAAATAGCTTGACATTACAGACAAAAACAACCTGTTATCTCTTATCGAAACCTTGTTAAATCACAGAGCACATGCACGAACAGCATCAAAGCACATTCAATTATTTTTATTTGACAAAATCCATATCTTCAGGTACTAATTGCAGATATAATAGCACACCAAAATTTCTGTTTTTAATAACTATACACTAGAAAAGCATGACCTGCCTTTCATCAACTATAGACTTTTTTTTAATTAAATAAAAAGCAATTTTACACAAAAGTGTCTTGAGAATGTTGGTACACGGTAAATAAGCTATAACAACCAAGACTAGTTTGCTCTTGGTCTGATAGGTGACTGTTAGCCGAGGATTGAAGAGAGAATCACAGCAAGGCTGAAAAACAGCACTTTTACGCCTTGTAAAAGTGATTGGACCAATTTTCCCAAACAAAGAATCAAGTTTATCTCTCACCAGAGATCTTGTGTTGTTCAGCCCACCAATGTTATTCATCTGTTAAATCTATTCCATTAGAAATAAAAGGTTACCACAATAAACAGCTCTACATTCAGATTTTCCATAAATGTTTCCTAAAAGCCTCTTAAGTGTTTGGCATTTAAGATCACATTTGTTCCAGTTCAGTGTGTATTGCAAAATTAAATCCACCTCATTTATCAGAATACTATTAAAAGACTAGTGACTCATATGATGGTCGTGCAGACCATCACAACAAGCGTGTGGTCGCCTATCTGAAGGTCAGCATGCCAATCTTTTCCATTTCATTCACCAAGAACCTACACATGGTCATAAAACATTTTTAGTGTTCTGGGTAAAGCCCACCTTCAAAATACATATTTAAAACTGTTAATCTTACATGTAAATCTTAAGCTAATGTTAGCCACTCTAGTGTCCAAATCTCTCGACACAGAAAGGTTAAAGCCCAAACACACAGTCAAAGGTTTCTCCACTTCACCCTGCGGTGAATTTCTGAAGAAAACATCGACTTAAATCAATAAAGTGAGTTTAATAAACATTCTGAATGTTTGGGATTAGAAGGAGATCAACATGGACACACTGTTATTTCATGTGTTGTTAGTCAATAGATCTAAATGAACCCAGGCATTGGTTTTACTCTGGTAAACTCCGCTATAGCCCTGAATGTTTCTTTCTTTCTATCTTTCTTTTAAAAACCTCAGATCTTTATTCTTTTCCACGTTTTTCTTTAACTCTGACCTTAAACAGTCTTGTGCACCTGTTACTGTTCTGCATGTTTACATTATAGATATAGATTATAATGGGTTTGTTTTAGATAAGATCAGTTAATAGGCTAATAACTATATCAGTATGACACATTCATAATAGTCTGTGTGGCTACCGCAGGACATAATATACATTTATTCATTTGTTTTGTATTTATTTATTTTGATTTGTTACATTTGTTTTGTATAAAAACCAACTCTCGCTCTCTCAACAGGAATTGTTCTGGCTTTGTGAAAACTTGGTATTAGCACTTATTATTTTCTCCTTTTGACAAATCGCTTTATTGTTTACTGATTTCTGTGTAAGTCGCTTTGGATCAAATCATCTGCTAAATGTAAATGTATGTAATATTCTTCAAAATAAGGTGTGTGGTTTAATTTGACATGCCACAATATTATTTGTAATTATGTTCTGTAAAATTTCAGTAATATTTATATTCCTTATTGATTAGTATAATGTTATTGTTTATTATTGTTATTATTGTTTAGTGTTTAGTATAAATCATACACTTATTATTAATATAACCTATTTAAGGCAGAATTATTAAGAAGCAATTAACTTACAACTACAAAAAAAATAACTCTAAAACTAACTTTTTTATATAATCTCATGTAAACAGTTTTATCTATGACGGAGAGATGTACTTTAACTTTATAATGCTTAGTGGTGAACAATTAAAGAATTGCTTAAAACAAACATTAGACTGTTACCTTACACTTTTATCAAATGTCAAAGCATTGCAGGATAATTTCACAAGACAAGAAACATTCACTCTGGGGTATTTTGCCGGTCAACACAATTGCGGTGATCTTTTGTCCAGTTCAGCATCACTGTTTTCAAATGCTGACAGGTACGGTCATATATCATTAAACGCAATACAAGTACAGGCTATACAAACTATACGCAAAGCCTTGCCATCACATCCTGGAAATAAGTCCATTTGAGTAAAATCACCCCGTGCGAATGCGTCACATAAAATACTGATGTGGGGAGGTCATGTATAAATCACAGGAGGTCTCCAGATAATACTAAAGCCGTGCGAAAACCTAACGTTACGTCTCTAGTCAAATTCACAGAAGGCTCCAACTACGCAAACTGATATCCGATCATAGCAGTGGGCGTTTATTTCCAAGTGTGAGCATTTGCAGAGCTGGCCTCATAACCTGGGTAGAAAAATAGCCTATTACTTATTGATATTTTATTTTTACCAGGTGAAAGTCATAAATAGAACTCATTCAACAGTATAAAACAATAAACAAGCCCAGTTCATCAGACGTTTAAAGTGGACCGTGAGTTCAGCCATATGACGTCTGTCATTGTTTCTACTAATGTCCAACCCTTGACTTGCTAGTGCCATTACCACTGAGATATAGGAAAGCTTTACAGCAACATTCTGCAAAGGTAACGTACTTCACCTCCAAAGTATTACCATCAGGATTAAGGAGCATGTCTATGTAAATAGAGGATGTGATGTTCATGCAGTGGATAAGGCACTCAGGGTGTGAGTCATGAAGCCAGACAGACTGCACTTAAAATACTCAACAGGGCACGAGAGAGATAGCTTTAGTTACGATGCAATGAATGTTGCCCAGCTTTGGATGCCGTCGCTTTAGCACTTACGCAAGGATTTTACTTTATTAGTGGTAAAAATGTTTGATAGCCTATATCTGGCTGCAGTTTAATTTATGTATCTCCATCTTTACGTTGTTACAACACATGAATGCATGTATCCTACTTGTCTACAAAAACACACTTCACGAAATAACAATGGTAATACCTCTAAAATAATAATTTCACATCCTTACACAATGTGTACGATAGTTAAATCTACATGCTGCAAGGGATGGGAGAGTTTTTTTACTTATGAAAAGGCTATTACAGACCATTCAAAACGTTATGAATAATATACAGTATATTCTAATACAATAAAATATAAACATGATATACATTAATACATAAAAAAATAAAAGCATGCACGTAATTAACACATTTTAGGATGTACACTTACCAGTGTGCACTAAACTGTGAGTGGCTGATCAGTGCTGTGGCGATGAGAGATGATGAACTTCTGTCCAGAGCCTCTGTGCTTTAAAAGCCCCCGCACTCAAGTGGGAGCGAGACAAAAAAATCAGGACACGATCCAAATGCTTCGAGTTCGTATCAACAATGACATCAGACAGGAATTTACTTAGTCTTGTTAATTTATTGTACATTAAAAGCCCACAGAGAAAAAAATGAGATTTTTTTTCAAATAACTTCAAATAAAAACCCCAGTTCTTTTTGGATGACATTGGTAGTGATGAATAATTATAGGAATTTTAATTAAAAATACTTCAAGTAAACACAAATTGCACATAATATGTAAGCTATGTTAGTATCTTATGTTGATGCTTTTGTTTAATTGTTTTGAATTGTTAAATGAAAGCTACCAGTTATTTCTGTCTATCTATATATAGTCTGTTACTTATATACATGCAGACGTAAAGCTCAGACCTTACTCAAACCCTCCAAGAAACGCTTCTATGAAATCTATGAATCGCACTAGCAGAACACATCCCTCTATACCTACTCAAAAGAGACATCAACCTCAAGGACACAGATTTCAGAGATTATCCAGGGTTTATGGAATACGTTCTTGGATGGCAGATTTGATACACTGTACAGCAAAGGAATTAACCAGCACACTCCTGAGTGCACAAATATCATCACCTTTAAACAACCTTCAGCTAGGCATCAGTCACCGGAGAGTTTCCAATTGGTTGGAGACATCAGTGACCAAGAAAACAAACCGTATGAAGGGCCAATGGTATTTTGGGTTATTTATGGTGCAGGGATCAGTGACACTTACTTCTTTTCAAAATATCAAACTAACAAGGAATATTTTCTCATCTGTTTGAGAAAACAAATAACAGAAAGTGCCTATGAAGCATTCAGACAGAAGAATTCTAGACATATTGACTTAAAAATGCACTTTTTTTGCTTTGAGAAGATGATGTAAATGTTATTCTGGTTAGGAGAGGATGTGCTCTCAAGTGAGGATGTACTAAAGAATTCTGACCATATAGGGAAGATGTTACCTGATCCCTTCATCAGGACTGACCCCTCCACATCACAGGGCAGAACACTTCCAAAGAAAAAGAGAACTGTTTTGTGTCTATTGTGTTCATCCCCTCCGGTATTAAATTAATGAACATACACCAGTATGAGAAACAGCTGCTTTAGGACGCATGTCAAAGCACACAGAGAAAAAAAAATCAAACAGCGTTTCATTTTTGGGATTCGTGGAATTGTGAATTTGGATAAGAAACGGCTTGTACTTTCCAAGAGGAAAACACTTATAATGATTTTAAATAAAAACCTGATCTTTTTTAGAGAACACCAAATTGTTCCCATTTTGTGAAAACAGCCTTCAAGTGTTAAATATAATGTGGTCTGGAAACACGCAGATTTAAATGTATTTGTAAATAAAAACAGGCAGAAATGTTTCATGGAAAGGACAGGCTTCTGTTTATTGAACATTGCACGCACATGAACAGATGAGAATATTTACACCAATGTAAACAGTCAGTACCTGCAACACATTAGAATACACATATACGTACCAGTGATAACAGCACATTAACCGCTCTTTTAAACCCATTCTTCTTGGTTCTGCTACTTTGCACTAGCAAGTAATATTTCGTCTCATTGTCAGTGTTTTACTTTATATTGTGTTTTTGAAGGAGCATTAAGTTGTTTAATGCTTTAATGCATACAGTGTTTAATTAGCTAAAATGATCACACGCTTAAAAAATATGATTCACAGATTATTTATTGTAACAATATTTTTAAATGTAGCATATTTTATCAAATTCTGTAACTCCCCAATCTATCACTTCATTTCATAGGCTGAAAGACTCACAAGTTCACTGGCTCCTCTCTTACAACAAAAACTAACAATCTAACAAATCCACTGGGAAATAGGGCAGAATTTCTCATTCTAAGGACAAAACAAGATCTCCGCAGCTAGTCACTGAGTCACTTGAATGTAGCGGGGCTCTGATGGAGATTCTGAGTTGCATTATAAGATCTACGGAACATCACTTGCAAAACAATTAAAACTAAAAAACAAGAATGAAAAAGTGCAAATCTGCTATAGTTCCATTGCCTCACATCTATTCAAGTACACACTATTCCTGTGTATTATGAGAAATAAAAGCAAAGCCTATAAATACGGTGACCTCTTCATCATATCATCCTGCACAGCAGGAGATAACTGAGACGGACGGCCATCATCATCATTGCCACATTGATGGAAAATCTCTCATTCTCTCAACAGATCACACAAACACTGTTGCCAAGGTCCTGCTCCATAGAGTTAAGGACGACCAATGGCTCTCATCCAAAACCAGACTACTGTACAGTCCGACAACAGTTAGAAAGCGACAAAAACTACAGCAACATTGACCAAATATCACAAAAGATTGATTTTTGTTTGGCCTTTTTTTACCAGTGTTCCTTCATTTCATGACTATCATTTGGTCCAACTTTTATTAAGAATGACTTATTACTTCTGATATGTTTAGAACATTCTGAACAGATGTATTAAAAGGGACGTACTGTAGTTGTTTTATTGTGTCTGAGAATCAACCTAAGTTCATACATTGTAGATATGAACTCATAAACATTGTAGTAAGCTTTGGCTTAACATTCCTTGACTTTTCTACAACTGAAAACTGCGAGCAACATTAGTAAGTAGAGAAAAGCAAGTACAGAACAACACATCAGATCCTGAAATTTACTGCGAATCTTACAACGTGTTTTGGATAAACAGTGTGCAAATTGAGAGACCGGTCAAAATATAAAAATCTTGATAATGCCAATGATATAGAATATTCATTTATGACATATAACATATAACAAACGATGTAAATCCAGTGATTCAGAAACCAGTCTGTTGCTTATTACACAATCCTTCCATAACATACGGACATTAAAACTTCATTCAGCCCTTTAAAATCTGTCTAAAATCTGGAAAGCTACAATCTATTCCAACCATCTTATATCCCATTGGTGCTGCTGTGGCATCCTATGCAAGACAATTCATAAGAAAACCTTTTTAATCACACAAACAGGACTTTGGAAGGAAACGGTGGAGGGATATATTTCTCCACACATGTCATGCAAAACTAGGAATATAAAAAAAGTTTTCACTTTTTTTTTTAAATAATTATTTTTTGTATATACTAGATAAGCCCTATACAACAAAAAGTACGGGCACTATAAATGTTTTTAATGTTTCTTTGCAATACCAATGCAGAACGTTGTATGTGCGTTATTTTAGACATTCATAGTTAAACGTGACATCTTGTTCTTTAGACATTTTAAACATTACAAGCTATACAAGAAAAGGGGATCTATCAAAGAAAAGGCAAAAAAGCTATATGCAGTCTGTTATAGAAAAATGTTACAACAAAAAAATCTCTATGTGTTTCTTTCTCTTTAAACTACTCTTTTTGACCGTGCCAAATAACACACACGACGAGGCCCACAGATTCACAGTCAAAGGTCACAACATAAGATTCAGATCTGTACCCGGTTCCACGCGTCTCTACAGCCATCCACAAGCCACTCGGAGTAAATAACACACGTCTGTAGTCAGTCCCACAGCTAAGACAAACAAATCGATATCGAAACACACGACCTCCCTCTAGTGGGCGGCACATTGTGTCATTTTGCTCTATGGGGAAACTATATCCAACAGGCACTTAATTGTAACCGCACAGCAAACGCAGAGCCACCAGTAAGCATGTCTCAGTTTAGACTATCAGAGAAGGCAGTAAAAGCATGAGACCCACACGAATGTCGCCGTCTCTTTTCGCATCTTCTAAACAAGAGCTCACACATCAAGAGAAGACACACATAAGCATGCACGCCGGGTCATGGCAATTTTAACACCGTGCTTTACAGACAACACCAGTATGCTTACTCTGTTGTCATGGTAACCTTAGAGATGGTGAGGAATCAGAGCATGCTTCCAAACTCTGTTAGAAGCTATGTGGTCCGGCTGAACCTCGAGAAATAAAAACAAACTGACAGAGGAGACGTAAATACTACATTTCTGCGATGTCATATAAAGAACAGAAGAGAGAGTGACCAATGAGGTAGAGACATCAAACCAGCCACTTCAGAGACAGGAAAGCTGCTGAGAGCGATCGCTCCAGATGAGAGAGATGATAGAGAAGAAGATTGACAGACTCGTCCCGTCTTCCCCGTTCAGCTCATAGTTTCGTTCTTGTGGCGTTGACGGTGGGAGTCCAGAGACAGTGGGGGCTCGGAGTCATCCATAGGCAGGACCAATCGGGTGCCTCGGATCACCAGCTCGTGATCTCCGAATGTCAGCTCTCGATCTAGAGCATCGTCAGAGTTCACACCCACTTGCGTGCCGCTCGTGTGAGCCCCAGATGCATCTGTGCTTACTGTGATGTCGCCGTATGTCATAGTAATGTCACCGTCATTCAGAATGAGGTCAGAGTCGTCGTCTTTTAGCTGCTCTTCATTCTGAAAGAGAATGATTTTGTGAATTACTAAACATTAAGCAGATGCACTTATCAACATACTCATTCAAATACAATTTCCCTAGAGCAACTTTGAGTAAAGTGCCTCTAAAGTGAGAGTGTTTTCATCTATGAAGATCATATTTACACAATTATGTTTTTATTGGTAGCATTGTAAAAAGCTAATGTTTTTAGGGCTTTGTTGATCACCTCCATCCCCCATTTGAACAAAATGAATAATAAATTCATCTTTCATTGTCAGTACAACATCAAAAGCGGTACAAACCTCATACGCATGAGGGCTGGTGAGGCATCGTGCCAGGGGACCGCAGCAGGCGGGAAGCGTGGCGGTGAGTGGTGGTCCGCTATGGGTCAGAAAGGGCTTCAGATAACTGCAGGACGAACGGGTTAAGGAATTCTTACAAACTTCAATGCTTACATTAACATAATACTCAAAGCACTCACTGTAGACATGACAGGATCGCGACTGAACCTCTCAGCTGACCATTAGATATTCATTCTTTGCTTTAATATATTGTGTTAAAGATGCATTAAAGCGGCACTAGGAGAATGTCTACAAAATATTACAACAAGAGAGGATGTTTTGTCCAGATGACATACGAAAAGTATTACAGTTTTTTATTAAGAATGTTTTAAACCGCACAAGGAAAATGACTACAAAATAGTACTACTATAGAGGACAATGGCTGAGTCCGAAATCGCGTACTGTGACAGTACATATTGAATTTGAATAAGTACCTTCCTAACGCCCGTTAAAACAGTTCGTTCTATATAGTATGAGTGGGAGTAGAATATTTCGGACATACTGCATCCGCCATGTTTAATGGTCATGTGTCCCGTATGCTCTTTGACCTATGACGTATTATCAACTTCCTACACGCGAGCGTTGATAGAAAACATAATTTAGTCACGAGAAATTCATTTATTGGCACTAACATTACAAACGGAAGTCCGCCTTAAAGTTTTCCATTTAATTTATTTGATTTGCTTTAGAAATTTGACTCTTGCTCAGCTCCCGTGGCATCATGGAAAGATAAGTGTCCATCCGATCCACACTCACGAATCTCTATTGTTTTTTACATACTGAGGTTTCGGACATACTATTCATGACTCATACTCATTTTCGACTACTATATAGTATGCAAGTAGGCGATTTTGGACGCAGCCATTCTCTTGTAGTAATATTTTGTAGTCATATTTGTGCCGTTTAATCAAATATCAGTAAAAACATCTATAAATTATAAAGTGCTGGCCTGGGTATTGCAACCCAGAATTCAAAGGGATTTAACTTGTCACTGCAAAAGGATACTTGTGATCAAAGTTGTACCAGATCCTAAACAGCCAGACACTCTCTTGTTTAGTGCTTCTCCTCTCCACTCCATCAGGACCGATCTGCACAGACACATCTGTGTCTACTCCAACACTGTCAAAACATAACAATATAAATTCAAATTCAAATAAACATCGTGTCAAATCACACGCAGTAGCTCCTTATTTCAGCTACAATGTAAAAATCATCTAAACATAGAGCACCATCTGCTATATTGACATGAAGGACATTTTCGCATTGATTTTTTTTCTTTCTGCAGCTGTTTCACCTGATTTTTGAATTGTGCACTGCATTGCGTTTAGGGTTAATAGAATTGTCTGAAAAATGGATAATGTACTGGAATTAAATTACCAATGCATTAGCCATTTATTCCCTTTTTTAACAATGTAGCTTTATTTGAGTTCCCAAATGATTTTCATTAAAAGGAAGCTCTTTTACACACTAGCAAAATTGCTGAAATGCAGGAACATCAAACTCAATGTTGATTCGTGTCTACGCTCTACTAAAGAAAATGTCATTCAGAGTGATGGGGAACTGACCGGATTTTCTGGAAGGAGAGCATCTGAGTCGTGCCTCCTCCACAGAACCAGACGGTGAAGAAGACCACCAGAAGGGTGGTGGAGAACATCATCTGCCGTGCATAAGTGGCCGTGTCTCTGATCGACAGGGCAAAGGTCATGGCGCCACGAAGACCTGAAGAGCAAAAGGGAAAACAATGCAATAAATTCAACACATACCTTTTAAGATGTAATGAAATGTGGTAGTAATCTTTTGCACCAAATGCCCTAATTTGCCTGGCCGACAAACCCAGCTTTGTTTCTGGTGTGTTATTTGTTACTTTAAAGCTGAAAATCTTTGCCGACCACATCTGTCATTCCATCCACAAACCTGCGAACATCATCATGTGCTGAAAGTTGGAGGTGATCTTGTGTCTGCGGCCCAAATTTAGCAGGAAGGAGAGAGGGTAGATGTTCGCAGCTCTTCCCAAAAACACAGCCAACTGAGAAGACACACTGTCAAGGAGTCACTGTAAAAATGAAGCTTACACTGCAACGTCTAAACATTTTCCAAAAACTGTGACCATTTGTCCTCTGTTAATAATCAAATGATCTTGGACAATTGACTTCTGAGAAACACAATGAGCTCTAATGGACATATGAGCAACAACTGACAGACAACTTTTGGCTGACATGAACCAAAATACTTCCTCTCTCTTTTACAATGCCCTAGTTTAAAATGTTCAAACTATGTTTACATTTGCTGATACTATTTAATACCGTTTGTCCCTTATCACGCATTTACAGCAAATGTACTTGGTATAAGGATACAAATGCGGCCAAAATGAAGATTGGGTTGAAGACGTGGTTCTGGAAGGTAAACAATGTCAAGCCCATGTAGGAAAATATGAAGTTCTCGGCCAAGAAATTCAGCAGTTCAAATAACTTAAAGAGAGAACATGACGTGTGTTAAACAGTGTTAGCACCTTTCATATGTGACACAGAGCACAAGGAGAAACATTAACTACACATTTCGCATCAATGAAGGAGAAACATGAACCTAACAAAATTTCAGCAGAGCTGCTCAACAAAAACACATTACACTCTAAAAAATGCTGTTTCAGCTCAAGGCTGGGTTGAACATGGACAATAACTTCTGGGTTTTAAATTTAAAGGTTGTAGTATTTAGTCTAAAAACTGATGTTTAACATCCAAAGTTTGAAATATTCTTACTTGTTTTGTCCTGTCCTGAGACTCTGGTGAAAGGTTGTTAAATGTGTAATGGGCTTGTGTCATGCCACAGAACAGAACTGCCACCACACCTGAATGAGCAGCAACATGAAAAGGAGAGTTATAGAAATGTTTTGAATTTTTCAATGATACCTAGCAGAGCCATTGAAAAACTCAGTTACAACACTCACATAGACGTCCGTTAGAAGAATGTAATGCAGAAGTAATCTTACAGCAAAGAGCAGACAACAATCACTTAGTTTGCTCGACGGCACAAGAGGGTAAGCTAATGTAGCATTTAGCATTGCGTTAAGGGTCTCAAACGCTATATTACTGTTCCGAGCATATAACGAAATGGCAATGTTGCGTATTAAAATGCGTATTCATGTGTTGCAAATTCGATGAATCTGGTAACGACTCTCTCTGCCCAATTAGTGCTCGGTGTGTAAACACGTCACATTTTGATATCGGTACATTATGCTTGGAACTCTTGAGAACTCCATGAACCACGTGACCACGCAGCGGCGAGATCAAAGTGTGTCGCAACTCAACTTTTCAAAGACTCTGATACCTAGTACAGTCTCTAAACCTCACCAGTAAATCCACAGGCCTCTGCAAGCAGGAAGGTGCTCCAAGACATGAGGAAGAACAGAGCCGTCTCCAGCAGCGGTAAATCCCTCAGTTTGGTGAATTTCGTGACGTAAGAAAGGAGTCAACGAAAATCACTTCAACAAGAAGAATCTATTCAATTACTTTCAACAGATAAGGCAAGAAGTCATGTGAATTTGAATTAAGACATAATGCTGGAATCCAGGGTGCGTTCATATTTGTAGTTCGTTATAATCGAACTAAACATGGCATATGTGAACACACCCTTAAACCCACATTTTCAGCACAACATGATTTAGTGTGTTTCGCCACACAAGTGATGTACAACCTGGAACCCGTAAAGGATATCAATGCAGTTACGACTCCAGTTGCCACTCCCAGGGCAAAAGAACCACTGAAGACCCCCAGGAAGACGCCAAAGGACTTTAGCATGGCCATAGCTTCAAAAGTGTGACTGTTGTCTCCCCTGGGCTGATATGCTACGATTGACCTAATAACAGAATACAAATTCACTTATATATGCCATGAAATACAAAACCCAAATCTAAAAGAATAAGCCACTTTAAACACTTATTTTTTTATACTTAAATTGCCTTTTTGGCTTTAATGCAAGACCCGTTTGTTTAGGGAAAGACATTAATATTGTTATATATGTTGATTCATCAACAATATTAACAGTATGAAAGGAGCTGGAAGATTATGTTTTGGCAACAAATGAACTCTGACCCATTGGCATCAGACAAGTGTCCTTATCTGACACAAACGTGTCTTTATTGAGATCTTATCATAACAGTTGCGATTTAGTTTTCACTACCACCCCCAACACAGACCAACATGTAATTTTTGGGTGAACCATTCCCTACAATTTAATAAATGTTCTGTTTTCGACTAAATGGTGCGTTGTGAAAGTGTGTGTTTATACAGCAACAAGCACATCTGCATCAAACCCTCAGAGGAAAATTTGATTCCTCGTGACATGACCCCCTTTTAAGGTCCTTGTGTCTGTTTTTTTGGAGGATCTTTTGACAGAAATGCAATATAATATACATAACTATGTTCTCGGAGGTGTATAAAGACTTAAGATAATGAGGCGATTTGTTTTTATTACCTTAGAATCAGTGATTTCTATCTACATACACCGCGGGTTCCCTTGCATGGAATTCACCAAGCTGTATCTACAGTAGCCCTAAAGGGACAAACTGGTCTACAAAGCGCATTTCGTAAATACGTTATATCCTTCGGCAAAGAAGTGAAAACGTGACGACATCTTAGTCTTGTGTCAGCCCCCGTAATGCTTCGAAAGGGAGGGGTGGAGTGAGCGAGTGGTTGCAATTCGCAACCTCACCGCTACTTTATTAAAAAGATGTCTGTAGGATAGAGGGTAAAAAGAAACAGCTGTCAATTATCTAGAGGATCACAGCATCACCTCAGACTATAAAGCAAATGTCTATCATTCAACCCATAAATACCCACAGCTCTGCCCCATAAACACACCTTTCAGAATTCCTCTTAACGTTATTCAAATGTGGAAAAGGATTCAGTGTCCTTATTCTGCTTATCTCATGATCGTGTATAGAAAATAAGCCAGTACTGAGTCAGATCAATATGTAAATATATTACAGGTGCTGGTGTGAAGCAGAACTCTGGGTCATTTACTCTGCATGTTCTGGAACAGACCAGCTAATGCACACACTAACAATCCACTCGGTAAGTTTAAAGCTACATGTGCGGCACACCCGTTGAGGGGCGGTCCCAGTGTCTGGTTTCCGCCCTCTGCATGATAAGCCACACCTTCAGGGCTGTGATGCCCCGCCCCACTTTGCCTCCCGTAATAAAGCAGAATGCTGGAGCGGATGAAGGTCCAGCAGGGGAAGAATTGGTGTTAAATGAAAAGTGTCAATTACTATTTCACAATGAGGTGTTAACTAAAACGATAAATAAGAATAATGCTTATTAATTCCATTATTAAATACATCTATTGACACAAAAAGCTATAATGGTAATGTCACACACTAACTGCTTGTACATGCATAACACTGTTGAAATAAAGGACTTACGAGGACAATACAACAGCGACAGCATCATTTAGGACACTCTCACCAAACAGCAGCGCATACAGGTCATTATCCACATTCAGCTCATTAAAGATGGCCAGCACTGTCACTACAAAACAAAACATCATTTATGAACTTAGTTTCAATGTTCCAATGATTTTTAAAACATTCAATCTTTGCCAGTAAACACTGTTGACTGTAATACCTGGATCAGTGGCTGACACGATGGCACCAAAGAAAAGGCAGTCAGTAAAGAAAAAGTCTCCATCCATTTGACCAATCTTCTTCATCAGCGTCACACAACCATACATCAACGATCTGAAAAACAAACACATGCACTTCAGAACCAATGTACTTGACCCCGTCGCTAGCTGCTCACGCATTGAACAAAAGACTGTGAGCTGACCCAATGATGACACAGGACACCACAGTTCCCACAAAAGCAAAGGCGATGATGGAGCCCAAGTTCCTGAAGAAATGCCTCTGAAACAAAGATGGAGAGACGGAAGAATTTGTGTAGGTTTAACCATCAAGAACTGACTAAAGACGTTTCCTTTTTCTCTGCTCTTTCCCCCATCTATCTCATCTCTTACCCGCTTTAAACTGTATCCAGCATGAAATATGATAGGAGGCAGGAGAATATTAAAGAAGACCTCTGGATCAAAGGTCACCTGAAACACAAAAAGGCAAAACACAAAGATATTTCATTACAAGATCAATGTTCAATAATTAATCATTTGAATATGCGTTTATCTCAATGGGGGTCACAATAAAAAAATATTAGCCATTACCTCTCTATTTAAAGTCAGTTATTTATTGGTTAGCTTATTTCTAATATTTATCAATGAATTTACTGTATGCTTATAATTCAGATGAAATTAAATTCTGATACTAGCTACTGTAGCATTGTTGAACTGTGATGCTTTACCTTGCGGAGCATCTCGTTGTCCTTAATGTCATTGATTTCACTGGCACCAATCTCTCCTTTCAGTGTGTACTCGTAGAATTTACCGCTGACATTCACCAGCAACGTGGCTGGACTGGCGTTGACATTACAGCTCAACGTAACATTGCCCATGCCACTGGGTACATGAATCCCATAACGCAGGACAACACCCACAAGCAACCCTAAAGAGAGGAACAATCCATAAGGCACAACTGAAGAACCACGATAACAAGATATTACAGGGACAGTTCAACAAAGAAATACAAATTCTGTCATCATTTATTTATCCTCGTTGTTCGAAACCTGTAGTACTTCTTTCTGAAGATATTTTGAAAATTTTAATTTTCGTGCACACAGAGACATTCTTCTGTAAAACAAAGCTAGTCATACATGACCACAAAAATTTGCTCTGCATACTTTGGTAGGCTTTGTGACACCAGTTTTATTGCACTTATTTTCCTTATGTTGTTCCAATTGCTTCAATTGTTAACCCCATTTTTAAGTCGCTTTGGATAAATGCGTCTGTTAAATGACTAAATGTAAATGTTTGGAATGGCATGAGGGTGAGTTAAATTTAAGTATTTGCAGACTGAGCACTAGTCGACTCAGAAGAAAACATCTACGTGATACTATGGAAGCCCTTTTCTGCCAGGGTTGGGAATTTTTTTAGAATTAGTATCTCATAATAATGAGTTAGTATCTCATAATAATGAGTTAGTATCTCATAATAATGAGTTAGTATCTCATAATAATGAGTTAGTATCTCATAATAATGAGTTAGTATCTCATAATAATGAGTTAGTATGAGTATCTCATAATAATGAGTTAGTATGAGTATCTCATAATAATGAGTTAGTATCTCATAAGAATGAGTTAGTATCTCATAATAATGAGTTAGTATCTCATAATAATGAGTTAGTATGGAGATGGTGGTCTAGTGGGTTAAACCACTGAACTGGTAAATCAAAGGTTGCTGGTTCGATCCCAGCAGCCACCACCAGTGTGTCCTTGAGCAAGACACTTTACTCCATGTTTCTCCAGGGGGATTGTCCCTGTAATAAGTGCACTGTAAGTCGCTTTGGATAAAAGCGTCTGCCAAATGACTAAATGTAAATGTAGTATCTCATAATAATGAGTTAGTATCTCATAATAATGAGTTAGTATCTCATAATAATGAGTTAGTATCTCATAATAATGAGTTAGTATCTCATAATAATGAGTTAGTATGAGTATCTCATAATAATGAGTTAGTATGAGTATCTCATAATAATGAGTTAGTATCTCATAAGAATGAGTTAGTATCTCATAATAATGAGTTAGTATCTCATAATAATGAGTTAGTATGGAGATGGTGGTCTAGTGGGTTAAACCACTGAACTGGTAAATCAAAGGTTGCTGGTTCGATCCCAGCAGCCACCACCAGTGTGTCCTTGAGCAAGACACTTTACTCCATGTTTCTCCAGGGGGATTGTCCCTGTAATAAGTGCACTGTAAGTCGCTTTGGATAAAAGCGTCTGCCAAATGACTAAATGTAAATGTAGTATCTCATAATAATGAGTTAGTATCTCAAAATAATGAGAAACTTAGTAAGTCATAATAATGACTTAGTATCTCATACTGATGACTTAGTCATTACAGTGATATGATGTTGGGAATGGCATGAGGGTGAGTAAAATTTAAGTATTTGCAGACTGAGCACTAGTCGACTCAAAAGTACACATCTACGTGATACTATGGAAGCCTGTATCTGCCAGGGCTGGGAATTTATTTCGAATTAGTATCTCATTATAATGACTTAGTATCTCATAATAATGACTTAGTATCTCATAATAATGACTTTAGTATCTCAAAACAATGAGAAACGTAAGTCATAATAATGACTTTACAGAGTCATTACAGAGATCCTAAGTCACTATTATGACTTACGAAGTCATCATTATGAGATACTAAGTCATTATTATGACTTACTTAGTTGAAATTTCGACTTAGTTTCTCATAATTATGAGATACTTAAGTCATTATTATGATTTACTAATTCAAAAGAAAACTCCCAACACTGGCTGACCCGGGCTTCCATATTATACTGTCTAAATATGATGCTCACTAAATTGTCAGCTCAACCGTCTATCTGTTTCTGTACATCAGCTTCCGAATCAACTAGCTGACATGTTGCCTCTGCTTCACTTTATTTAGAAAAGCAGGATAAACAAGAGGTTTACCAACAGTTCACTTAATGCTCTCACGATTTTCAGACACAGTAAAGCTTTCACTTTGAAAAGCTTCTATATTGTTACAACATTTTAAGGGTTCATTGGCTTTCAAATCAGCAGGCTAATAACAGACAGCAGAAGCAATGATATACTTCACAGGCCTTGTTTTTTGTGGTATCTTTGCTCCCAAACAAACCTTTGAACAGTTGTGATTATGCATGGCGTAATTAAACGTGACAGATCCCATGCGGATGTAAACTGAATTGTAGAAGCAGGCTGTTGACTAACGTACATAACTAATATTTGAGATCATAACAGGAGCAACTGATCATCACGCATCATGTCTCACCATATATCATAGCCAGTCCGGTCTCGTGCAGAAACCTGAAGCGTCGGTGTTTGAATAACCATATGGTCAAGATCGTCAGGGTGAGGAGGAGGATGAAGATCAGCAGGTCTGCGCTGTCTTGTCTGTGGCTTTCTTCTGCTTTCTTCTCTGTCACGATGTTCTCCATGCCACTGTCTTCAGCCCCGCACAAACCTAAAAAGATGGAGCTCGCTACAACAAACGGCTGCAGACATCTCCAAATTCTCATCGTGATTTTGCTTTGATATGACGAGCCCATGTTGGCATTGCTTTTAGGTTAAAGGGTTAAGGACAGGTGAACGCAGTAGGCTCAGGATCGCTGGACATGGGCAGGAGCATAAGCAGCTGTAGATTGTTCCTGATTCCCAACGACGTCCCGCCCACTGCATGTAGCGTCACGCACCATTCAAACAGGGTGTTCGTGCAATTCATACTGCGCAACTGCTGCGCATATTATCACGTTATCCTTCGAGGTTTCCTTCGTGCTTTTATTCTGCATCGTCATTAGCAAACAGAAACAAAATATATTTCCTAATATATAATTACCAATACCATTTTATCATTAAATATACGTGTTCAAATGTATCTATGTAATATATTTCTAAATTAAATAAAACAATCTTGAAACTGTAGCTCTTTCTTGTATCGATCTTGGGCTCTGTTCTAGTATCTTTATTACGAGTTTTAGTGAATAATTGAATGATGCTATAATCCTGTTTATTTATTGCAAGACTGGCTTTAAAGTTTTTCATATGAATACTATATTTCGCTTTCACGTAGCCAATCTTATCAATTTTAAACTATTTTTGCATTGTCAACACTTATTGAATTCGTAACGAACAAAAATGAAATAAATAATATTACATTTGCTATAACATTATTTTAATAAAAATGTAGGTGTAAATGGACGTTTATAAATTATAACTGTTTTTTGCAAGAACTGAGTCACTTCAAATAACTCCAGGTTTTTATTATATAAATGCAAACATCGTTAATTTATTACTATTTATCACTTTTTATTCTTTGGATAATTACATTTTTAAAGAAGCGGTTTATTATTTATATATATCCGGCGAACCGGAAATGCGAATATTGTGGCGGTGGTGATGCAGCTCTCAATGAGGACAGCTTCACGCGTTCAGTAGCGCTCAAGGAAAAATGGCCTCGTCCTTCTGGAAAAGTGTTGTCGGTGTCGGTCTGTTTGCATTGGCACATGCGGCTTTTTCAGCGGCACAGCGTGAGTATCGTTCATCTAGAAACGGCGGCGATGGGTAGAAATGTTATTATTCAGGAAGCTGTTGATGATGAGTCGAGTCAGGTGCTGTGTGCGGCCTCTGCAACGCTGAGTGTGCATGACAGTTTTAGCCAGAATACTGGCTGTGACTCAAAAGCTAGTGAACTGCCCTACCTAGATAGCATGTCGAGGCATCTTAGGTGCGTATTTGAAGTTCGATTGTGGACGGAAATGGTGTCAAATAAGGCAGCTCAACGGGATTGAGACACAGAATTTTTTTTAACTCAACTCCTTTTATAAAATGTTAGCCATAGTCGGTTGTCTCATAGAAGACAGTGATGTGTAGCGTTGAAAATGTTTCAGATTAAACATTTATTTTAATAATGGAGTCTTGATCTGTACACAAACACTAGATTGGCGACGTATTTTTATTGTATGTTAACTGGCCTTCTCCAAAGCCAGTGTGTTCAACCGTTCACCAAATGTTCTTTACATATAATGAATTAAATGTTGCTAAACAAATGTTTGTTACTTACAGTATCTAAAGGATGCAACTTCATGTACTGTAGGACATTATAAAACATGCATTTAATTTGAAATAAAAAGCATTAATTTAAAGACATCATTTATTTACCCTCATGGCATTCAAATTATGTTTATATAGAATGATTCATGCATATTTTATTTAACCAAGAGCTCCCTGTTTTTCTCTTCCAGACCGTTCATACATGAGACTGACTGAGAAAGAGAATGAAATGTTACCTATAGATGTAAGTTGCAATGGAACGCAATGCACTTGATCACATTTAATAAAATAATAATGAAGTTATTTGTCTATTATTTGCCTTCATCCGCTTTTCTCATCTTGTATTGTTTTCTAGATTGTGTTACAGACGTTATTATCGTTTGTGGTCACGTGTTATGGAATAGTTCACATTTCAGGCGAGTTCAGAGACATGGATGCTTCATCAGAGCTCAAAAACAAGTAAGCACACACGGATGTAATTTCATGTCTGTATCAGCCGTATGTTTATGCTGATGATGAGCATTAAAGCAGACAAGTAAAGCTCCGCTTACCTATGTGTTGTGCTCTTTTGCTTGAACCAGGACTTTTGACACATTGAGAAATCACCCATCTTTCTACTTATTCAATCATCGAGGAAGAGTACTCTTCCGCCCTCCAGAGGAGGAGTCCTCCACTCCAGATCCCCAAGCTTTGCCCTCCAACCCCCTGCGTTTACGCAAGCTGGAGAATTTTCACTGAAACTGGCCTTGAAAGGGCTGCCTTGCCTGTTTTTTTTTTTCTTACATTTATTTGTTAGCTCCTCCGTTGGACATGGAAAATAAGATATTTCCTGTCTTTATGAATATGCTGTACAAACATGCATTTCTTTCATGTGGTTATGCTTTTTGTCAATGGACTGTGCCAACTCCTTTTCCAGCTGATATGTTTGTAAATACTTGTTATTGCTTGGGAGTCTTAAGTCTGTAGGTTACACCTGTAGCCCTCCAGTTGGCTCACAAAAAGAGGGCTTTGTCCTTCTTTTGCACCGAGGGCACAAATCCTATCATGTACAATGTTGTCTTGCAACATTTTGGCTCAACATTTGACCATACTGGCAACGGGTTCTTCCCTGTACCCTTCGGAAAGAGGTTAAAATTATGGACCATTAATTGTAACGGTGTTCAGAACCAATACCTATGACTACTGAACTTCAAATTTGAGCTTGTTGGGCAAAGAACCTTGAAAATGATTAAAACATGTCTGAACAAGGGCATGATAGATGACGTAGATTAATAGCAATTCTAACAATACTGTG
This sequence comes from Triplophysa dalaica, assembly GCF_015846415.1. NCBI lineage: Eukaryota > Metazoa > Chordata > Actinopteri > Cypriniformes > Nemacheilidae > Triplophysa > Triplophysa dalaica. The sequence goes on from NC_079557.1 coordinate 11,788,838, forward strand.
AACACTCAGTGGGGATGAATGGTACATTTTTTAGCGGGAGACGCTATGTTTGTTTAGACACAACTCCTTATTTTTACCTTAATAAATTCTGACATTTTATTGATGAATTTGTAACTTGAGATCCATTTATTGTTTTGTCTGAAATCAATCTTTTAAACGAAGATATTTCTCTCTGGGAATATCATAGAGATATAATTCGTTTGGGCATGTGTCTATTTTACACTTTGGCCATTGATGATGTTTTTATTTGTGTTGTCCTATGTGAAATCTTCAAGGGGTTATGTTGGTGTACTACATCAACTTGGTGTCCCATTGTTTTCTAAGCAGAGAATGGGCAGTGGAAATGGTCTGGTTTAAGCCAATAATAAAACTAATCCTTCACTAAGCTCTTTTTTTGCTAAAGCAAATGATCCTCATCCTTCCCATTCCCATTTCGTCTCTCCTTTATTTAAAGTTTGTTGTGCGAGATTGATTTAAAAACTGATGGGGAGCATATTTGTTTTGAAAGGTGATGGTCAATATAAGTTGCATCTGCGTTACAAATGTTTTATTTCTTGATGTACTTAAAAAAACAGCAATGCTGAAGATCTTGGCTCAAAGCCTTGTTCAGATAAAGCATATGGGCAGCTGTGCAGATTTCTGTTTCTTTTCATTGAAAAGCCTGTTTGCATTGTACGTGTTAGTCTTTATTTATTTTGATGCATTTGTAGGATGTAATTTGATAGCATTAGGAAGTCACTTTGAGGGGATCATTGAAAGACTGATTATAAAAGAGGCACAAAGATTAGTACTCACTATTACATGATATTCCCTAAACTGTTACCATCTGTTGTCTTTGAGAGGAAATAAACATGTTCAGAAGCTGCTAAAAATATAGTTAGTCCAAACCTGTAGCAACGACAAAAGAATTAAATACTGAGAATAACATCAGTGAATAATATTGAAGATTAGATGCTGGTAGTTTTATGAGAGTTAATGTACACATGTGTACAAATACATAAGATTAAAATACTTCATACTTAAGTTAAAATGTCCTATAGCAAAAGTAGTCATAGGTAATCTAAGCAGGCACTCATGGTGACCAATGGTCATAAATTGCAGACCTTATGTACATTAAGGCGTGGTTTCCCGGACAAGGGCTTAAAACTAGTCCTAGACTAAAATAAATGTAAGAGCGGTCTAAACTGAAAACATTTAGCAGTGACATCTCAAAATACATCAGTGGCATAGTTTGTGTCAAAATGCACACAAGTCGTGTTTTTTGTGAGGCAATGTGTAAAAATTAGGCCTACTGCTGGTTTTAACTAATCCCTTTCTGGGAAACTGCCCCTATACATTTTAAATGTACAAATAACAGCTAATCATATCATTTACACTAACCAAAGCACAACGTACACGATGTTTCTTTAATTTTTTATTGTTTTCATTAAAAAAAATCATAAAACTTTCTATACATTATCAGTTTACAAAATGTTTTATACAATTCTTAAAATATTTTCATGTTCTTGTAGGAATACCATCCAAAAATAATCTATATTATTTATCAACATTAAAAGTATACATCTGTTTTTTAAAAAATGAACAAAAACAACAACTCGGTCACTAACGTACATCTGTGAAATAAAACTATCGACTCATCTAACTCGGATGAATGGGTGAAGAGCATTGCTTACTGAAACATATTGGAAAGCTCTGTTCTGGACCAATTGCTCAAGGCTTCACCATTTGTGTTGAAACCTTTTCTTTTGGACAAGATGAGTGTGACAGCTTTCATTAGACAGTATATTGCTTATAGGACACTGCATGTTGAAATATTTTGCTGAATGACACTTATCTAGTATGTGACGATACATATCACCACAAATACAAGAACAGGCCTCTTAAGATTCCACACTGAATCCACACAAACTGAAACAAACACCTTATTTGAGGTTCTGACTGGATGAAACATCTGTAAAACAGTCTTAACTGCATGTGTGTTGGGAGTAAAACTGAGCTTGGCATACTGATGATTGTTATTGCTCTTAAGAGATCTACTGCACAACAGTGAAGATCTCCAGACTGCTTTGAATGTCCAACTTTGTTGTTAACCTCATGGGTTGTGGGCATTTTATGCAAACACAAATCCAACAGGTTTTTCCACACTATTCAACAATCATCCGTCAATGTCAAAAACAGTGGGCATATATAATCTACAAACACACAGTAATCATTTCGCATTACAGATATTGACGTCTGCATTGGATGACCCTGTAATTTTACACAGTGCTTGAGACTTGGCTTTTCTGGAGTGTGCTTATTAAAGAACCGTCTTTTATTCTTAAATGGTGCTTGGTTTCAGGCCATCTCCTGGAGATTGACAGTGAATTACTGTCAAACCAGAACTACAAGAACGCTCTACATTGTGAGTACTCTAAAAGAGTTAACTGAGAGGTTCAGGTGGACCACATCATCACCATCCCTCGGATGGCCGGGTCTCAAACCAGGGCACTTGGCTAGCATTGCCCGCCGCTCCTCGTGTTCTTGCGTGTTCCAAGGTGCGCGTCTCACTATCAGCTGTGGATGTTGTTGAGCTGTGCAGGTAACACCTGTGTGTTCTCTATCTCCTCCAGAGCCGTCTCCAGCTGTTGGATCAGCACACGTTTCTTAAACCTGAGAGAGAGAAAGAAAGCTTAAGATACACTTTAATATCACATTGTCTTTAAAAAGATTTTGGACAAGAAACATCTTTCTCAGGATTCTCAAAATCGGTCTCAGACGGCTAAAATTGCACAGTGTGTACCCGGTTTCAAGGAATAGTTCCACCAAAAATAGAAATTCTGTCATCGTTTACTCACCCTCGAGTTGTTCCAAATCGGTCTTAATTGTTCTGATGAACACAGAGAAAGATATTTAGACGAATGCTTGTCACCAAACAGCTCTTGGCCACCATCGACTACCATAGCAGGAAAAAAATGACAATGGTAGTCAAAAGTGCCCCAGAACTGTTTGCTGTCCTACATTCTTCAAATTATCTTCTTTTGTGTTCAACAGAACAAAGACATTTATCTAAAAAATCCTACAATGGTAGTCAATGGTTGGTCAAGAACTGCATTCATTGAAAAATCTTTCTCTTTGTTCTTTAGAACCAAGAAATCTACAGATTAAGAACACGTCTAGGGTGAGTAACTGAAGACAGAATTACATTTTTGGTGTGAACTGTTCCTTTAAGCTAAAAGCATAATTTGAAATTACTCAGTGAACTCCTCTATGATGTCACAAATAAGAACATAAAAGAGATGTCGATTACCTGAAGAGAGCTCTTACCTGGCTGCCTCTTTGATGGCATGATGAATGAAGTACCTCTGTACTGATACTGGTCCCTTCACCTCCTCAAGTAATCTAAATACAGCTTCGTAATCTTATAAAAGAATAAGCAACAGATTTTAGCCGCACACTCTCTTTACAGGGATAGTTCACCCAAAAATGAAAATTCTCTCATCATTTACTCACCTTCGAGTTGTTCTAAATCTGTATAAATACATTCTTCCAAATGTCTAAAAATTATAAAGTAGCATTTCCTACAAGGGAGTCAATTGGTGGGTTATAAGCATTCTTCCAACTATCTCTCTCTGTGTTCAACAAAACAAAGAAATGAATACAGATTTGGAACAACTCGAAGACGAGTAAATTATGACAGAATTGTCATTTTTGGGTGAACTATCCCTTTAAACCAGCGAATATGGAATAAATGTATAAAAAGACACTCACTCCGGCCGGGCTTGCGGACCTCTTTGACGACTCGAGTGCGCAGCTCTGCATTACTACCCTCTAGAGGAATCATAACTATAGTGCCCTGTTCCGGAGCTTCGTCTCCGTTTCCCTCCATCGCCTCCTCTTGGCTCGGAGGACTTAGGTCCTCACAGTTCTGTGTGTCATCGGAGGGTCTCTCATCCACACAGTTCTCCAATCCCATTCTCTCCTCACCGCCATCTGGTGTGCCCATCTCTCCCCTCTCCTCTGGGGGTTCAGATTCTCCTTCCACACCATCCTCTCCTCCAGGCCATCCATCTCCAGCCTCGCCGCCTGGCGTTTGCTCTCCATTACTTTCTGTGCCCGCTACATTGTTACCCTCTGTTCCTGTAAAGCAAACCACATGAGGATATATTAATGCTTAATGGGCGCTTTTTCAATACACTGGCTAAACCACAACATTATCTCTCGACAGATGGACTGATGGAGGCAATGCTAAATCCTAGACATTTTTCTCCAATGATGGAAAGTTTGACTAGCAGTTCACTAAGTGGGTCGGATGTTAGTTTAGTAACCACAGTGATTCAGTTAATGCTTTATTGGGAGTTTTTCTGAGCGATTTATGAAAAGAATTCCAACTACAGACCCACAGTTTTAACACACAGTCAGGTTTAATATGATTGTTTTTGGAAACACTAGGGTACAAGATCAAGTGAAACCTTGGCACATCTTAACCCAAGCTCATAGGACTTTACCTTTGTGGAGTGGAATGGATTTGATGATTCCTTGCTGACCCTGGCTCCCTGCGGTGCCCTTGCCCAGTACATGATTTGTTATTATGGGAGGTGTTTGGGACCGCCGCAGAAGTGGAGACATACTTCTCCGTCTCTTCAGGGCAGTGCCTGAGTTGGGATCACATGTGTTTCCACGCTTCTTATTCTGGGGACCTGTTACAAACTCATCTGCTTCATCTATCATCATTCCCTGATGACAAAGAAGAAGAAAAAACATACAAGTTAGCATATGAGGCACTTTCCGGTGGGTGAGGACATGACAATTCAGTGCATTGAAATACTGTTTAATAGTGGAAAATCATGTGTGACCCTGGACCTCAAAAACAGTCATAAGTAGCACAGGTGTATTTGTAGCAATAGCAAACAAAAGATTTGAATAGGTCAAGATGATTGATTTTCATGTTCCATGAAGATATTTTGTACATTTCCTACTGTTAATATATCAAAACTTTATTTTTGTGAGTGGATGCAATAAAATCGTAAAAAAAATGTCCCTGCAAGCTTGCTGTCTATATAAAGCTTAGAATTTCCTCTTTCGGGTTCCTCTACTCTCCACAACATCATTACAGTGGTTAGCCAATAGAGAGTGTTAAAACAAACTTCTTCTTAGCAACGGCTGCTACAAGCCATTTTCTCAATATTTCCCAAATTATTTATTAATAAATAGGTGTATCTCAGCCAGATATTGTCATATCCTATCAAATCATACACCATTTTTTTTCAGCTTTCATGTATCTGATATAAAAATTGACCCTTATGTCTGGTTTTGTGGTCCAGGGTCACATATGTTAGACAAACAAGAACCTTCTTGTCCTGTTTGAATGGGTTGCCAAATGTGTGCATTCGTTTGGGCTGATCCATATCGATCTCACGCAGAGGTGACGGCATCATCTTCAGATACTCCTGATAATTTCCCATCTGCCCCACTGGAATACTGTGTAAAGAGTCTGGGGAGTAACATTAAAAACCTTTGATTAATGGTTTTAAATAAGAAAACTGTTGCCATGTTAAACGCATATTGTCGTTGTTAAAGGTGTAGTTCACCCCAAAATAAAAATCATTTTAATAATTTACTCATCCTCCTTTTATTTCAAACCTGTATGACTTTCTTTCTTCAGAACACAAAGGAAGATATTATGAAGAACATTGGTAACTAAACAACACTGAACCCCATTGACTTCTATTGCGTGGATATAAAACCGAGACATTTTCTTTCGTGTTACACAGAAGGAGGAGTCATATACTGGTTTTAAATTACAAAGTGAATTACAAAGTGAATTACGAAGTGAATTACAAAGTAAATTACGAAGTTCATGTGTTTGTTTGTTCACTGCATTTGGGTGATGAATGTTATATAAACTGTGGATATAACGCTGGGTTTGGAGATCATTTGAAACTGATATACGGAGCCGTCCCAGCGCTAAGAGACGGCGGACATGAACCGCATGCGGTGAGTGAAACTGACATCTGTGTTTTGTTGACAATGTGCTTAAGTTCAGCCTACCTCTCCCCCCCGCATGCGCCATATCATTTCAGAAGTAATCGTACAGCTGTATCTATCTTTTATAAATGTGATCAAAGTGATTCTCTTCGAAGATACGACGTATGCAATACTACTCTATAGGTACTCAAGATGAATAAAATGATGACTGCATTTTTATTATTGTGCGATCTATCCCTTAAACATTTACTATTTCTTGCAGCGTTAAGTAAAGCTAACCTTTATGATATCTGATATGTTTCAACAGATTTTTGTAAAACTAAAAACTTTGCATTTATGCCTTGGTGAATTTACCATCATCTTGGCCTCTGAGGAACTTCTGTGTTGTCCTCAAAAGGTTGGAACGCATGCGGGTCACTTGATCTAGCAGACTCCGTCGAGGAATATCATAGGCGTTCCTATAGGCCTGGGGCTTTAACTCCTTGAAAAGAAGGAAAATAGAATTACATGTTAGTTTCATATACTTAACTTATGACTTTAAACCTCTCCCTATATGCAGTGAATGTAGCTCAAATGTATGACACAGCCTCTCAACATTGCATAGACATTATTGTACCATTATCATATTACAAATGTCAGTTTAACTTGTAAATATGACCCGCACACATGAACAGATATAATCTCGACTTGAATTGAGCTCCAGTGAAATAGTGTGCACCTTGTTGAGCAGTCCGATCTGGAAACCAGCAAACTCTTTGAAATTCATGTCGATGAGTCTGAGGGGCACCTCGCCCGTGATGCCCTGCAGGAGCTGCTTGAAATCTCGGCGGTGTGCGAGAGACAGGGCGCTCGAGTGGTTCTTCACCTTGATGCCTGATTCTGGTGGAGGCTTCTTCCCGACAGACACGATTAGACGGTCTGATTCCATCTTTGCCTGCAGAACAAACAAATCCTTTAAAGAACCGAACCGATATTTTCCAGTTTCAAACAGAGCCGTTATGCTCACCTGTTGACTGAGCTTTTTAAGATAGGAAATTACACTGTAGCTCAGACCACAATCCATGTTGTCAGAGATGAGATTGGGGGTTCCCATCATCCTCAGCGCCTTCTTGAGAGGCTGCAATCAGACAAAGAGAAGGAGAGACAAAGGAAGTGATAATGAGGACACACTCAGCATGAATCTGCACTCTGAGCACATACTGTATGCTTGACCTCAATACAGTTGTTAACAGACTAAAGAATAAATGCAACTCAATAATAGAGGTCACATAACAAGTGACCCTTGAGTGCATCTGAAAGCACATGAACTGTACATCGCACCAAGTTATATGCTCGGAGAAGATTGCTTTTTGCGGTTGAATCACTTGTCTTCAGCGGAAATGTTTATCAAAATCGGAATGTCTCACCAGGAGAAAATACGGAGGAGTGGACTTCAGGTACATATCAAATGACTGCCGCCACTTGAGGTTTGGTTTCAGCTTGTGCACCTTAAACAAATCATCTGTCAAGAGAAAATGAGATGATACTTTTTGCAATGCATTTGCGATGTATAAATAAGTTCTAGAATATAATTATATGAAAATTTGATGTAAATAGACAGGTGGAAACACTCATACCGAGAAGCGGCAACAGAACGGGATAGTTGTAAGGCATGACGAAGAGGTTGACGCAGGTAAGAGAAGTGCTGGCTTTCAGGTAACCGAACGGGTGGGCTACATCACTGTGTTTTCCACTGCAGTTCACAAACACCTGGGTGACAGAGAAGAGGAGTTAAACACTGTTTACTTTCTCTCTCCTGAGAGCCCTGATCTCACATGACACCGTTTCTCAGAGACAAACCTCATTTATCAGTGCCTCATTATGGAAGACGGTTCCTTAGAGACCAGTGCGCTATAATTGTCCCCATATATGCTGGTAAATGAATGAGATGCTTTAATTTACCATTTCGTTTTTTATTACACGGTTCAAGTGAGTCACAGCTTTGTAGCTATGACAATATGATTTGCTTTTGTTTTAAAAAAAACATACTTGGGAAAAGGCATTAATTAAGGTATTTATGAGTACTGTTATACTTTAAATATAGTTACATACACTATATACTGTAGACGGTTTTAGCTGAAACAAAATAAACAAACGCTACGTGGCCCAAACTTATCTTCCGGTAGACCTCCGCAAGGAATCAATAAGTGTCGGGTCATTTTAATTTGATTGAATACAATGAATGTACAGTAAAATATTAATATTAATTAAAAGTATTATTAGTATAGTTGTATCAATTAAATATAAAATAAACTATTACCAAACACAGACCTGCATTTACGTCATGCCAGGTACTAGCATCCAATGAAAACATCTATACATTTGCAGTTAATATATAGTTTGAGTATACACAGTCAATTATTCTTTTGTACTAGATGTTTAAAAAATAAATATTATTAGTGATGGCTAATAATAATAATTTAACAAAAAAGTAAAAATGTAAATAAAATGATATATTTTTTATTTATTTTTTATTATATAAATGTTTGTGCTTATTTGATTATAGAGTGTGTTGTGTATATTTATACGTTTTGTACTTATATATTTAGGAAATGTGAGTAATACATATTTAAAGGTATACATAATGTAAATTATATTTAATTGTAAAATGTGTATATATTTATGTGAATGTAAAAATGATCATTTTTGTTTCATTCTGTAAACTACTAACAACATTCCTCCTAATTTTTTAAATAAAAATATTTTATTTATAAGTATTTTTTCAGACCTCAAATACCGCAAAGAAAACAAGTACATATTTACTTTTAAGCATTACAGCAACAATATTTCTACATATTTCGGAAAAGTACAAAAAAAGTTCACTCCTGAGGTTTGATTTTGTTGAAACTGGTATGGCCACAATAAATCTAGAAATGCTGATTAAGAGAAAAGAAGTCTATACATTTTTTCTGCGGCTGTATGTGTGTACATATAAACATACACATTATATGAACACAAACATGTATTTGGTTTTCTTGTCACTATCATGTGTGAGCAAGTACCACATGTCTGTTTAATTTTTTTTAACACTGAAAGGACATTTTCGAATTTGGGTATTACTAAACTTTTACTTTAAATAAAAAACAAAATGTCACTGCAACTTTTTCCCCAAGCGGAGGCCAGTAAAAAAGTAATGGTAGAGAAGTTATAACCACTATGAGCAATAATAACAGTGATGCTTGCCAAATGAGGTTTGACCAATCACAAAATACAGGCTTTATACAACCTTGACTGCAAATGTTTAAAACGTCAAACCTAGAATTGAAACATACTGTAGGCGTTTGTATTCTACATTCCAAACTAAACGCCCACGGTTTCTTTTTCCTCTTTTCATAGCAACACCATGACATATTTCACCATGAAACTGAACTGCACCCAGCCGGCAGTCTGAGGCCTGTAAAATATCACATGCTTAATGCAGATATAACAGATGAAATGGTTGTGTGAAACGCCGTCCCACCTGCCAGCACATGTGAGGAGATTTCCTCTCCAAGATGTATTGTGTGAGCGGCGAAGGCTCCAGCTCATATTTGTCAAACGGCAGTTTGTCGATAACCATCGGCTCACAGTCGACACAGAAAAACCTCACCACAGGATGGGCAGAGCGAGGTGGCTGAAGAGAGAAAGGATGTGTCATTACACAGAAATCCACAATGGGTTTAACAGAGGATGTATGTCTGTTAGATTACAGTTCATCCTGTGATCACAGTGCCAGTGGATAGTGACCCATGTGTTTCTGGCACATGATAACACAAGCTGTTACTCAGCAGATATTCACATAACAGATTCACTGGACACTAAATAAACCAAAGGAAGAGTTTTGTCACCAAGTGCTGTGAGCCAAATTAGATGTAAAAATTTTGAATATACTTAAACTGTTGTGTAAAGGGGAAGTTGTACTTCAGGATGCCTTTCTGCTAAAGTAAAAGCAGGGTCTCAAACATTTGACCACACCTGCCAATGGGTGAATTGAAAAATAAATCCTTACTGGTCACAAAACTGTACCCTTATATATACAGTTTTTTCATCCTTTAACAACTTAAATATTTATCCATCCATCCATCCATTTTCTACCGCTTATCCGAACTACCTCGGGTCACGGGGAGCCTGCGCCTATCTCAGGAGTCATCGGGCATCAAGGCAGGATACACCCTGGATGGAGTGCCAACCCATCGCAGGGCACACACACTCACTCATTCACTCATTCACTCACGCACTCACACCCTACGGACAATTTTTCCAGAGATGCCAATCAACCTACCATGCATGTCTTTGGACCAGGGGAGGAAACCGGAGTACCCGGAGGAAACCCCCGAGGCACGGGGAGAACATGCAAACTCCACACACACAAGTCGGAAGCGGGAAACGAACCCCCAACCTTGGAGGTGTGAGGCGAACGTGCTAACCACTAAGCCACCGTGCCCCCCTTTAAATATTTATAGCTTATTTTATTTATTTATGTTTAATATAATAAAACAGCCCTGTGACCCGAGGTAGTTCGGATAAGCGGTAGAAAATGGAATGGAATGGAATAATAAAACAGCTTTTTTCTACTTCAATAAATATTTATTGGGTCACATTGTATGGCAAATTTGGCAACTAAATTATTGAAATATCGAAAATGTTCCAAATATGTTGAAATTTGCTCAACTATTTTAAATATTATAGGAAGATTAAAATGATTAAAGTTAAAGTAATATGTTGATGGAGGCAGACAGATGTTTCCCCCCAGAATGTTATATAAATATTATTTTTAAAATATGTTTCATTTTTGCAGTAAATAAATGATTTTAACACTTTGAAGAGATGTGTGTAATCAAAGTTTTAGGTCAATGAAGACATGGAGTCATGCTTTCTTTTCCCATAATGTTATTTAAGTTTAGTTTTCAAATACATTTTTTAATAATTTCAAATGATTTTTAAACGTTAAGCGCTATCGTATATTGCATGTTATGTTGATACGCAACTTTTGGCATATCACATTTTTCGCCATTGTCAAATGGAAATGAAAGGTACATCAGACTTATTTGCATTTTCTCGTCTTGTATGAAATAACAAATGAGTTTCTTTCCAAAACGTTATAAGTCCCGAACCTGTTTCTAACCTAAATGCGATATGTCCTCTCGACCAATCAGAATTCGCTCGTTAGTGGTATTTGTATGTGTTATTTTTAAATTATTTGTTGTATGAGGTGGAAAATATTGAAACATTAAATTTTTATTTTTATTTTATTTTACTATTTAGTTTGTTACTATTTATTTTATTTGGCTGTTATTTATTTCATGCATTTGAATTAATTTGATTTATATTTATTTATAGTATGAGTCCCTGATGTCATATGTTTCATGTTCTCTTGTTTGTTTGTTTTTAAAAAGAATTAAACCAACATTTTTTTGAAAAAAAGGATGGATTTGAAGCGTTTTGAAAAAAATAAAACTAAAATTTGAATTTATAATTGACAATATGGTTGTTTCATTTAACAATCATTGTTTAACATGTTCAGACTGAGCCAACAGAACATTTTAACAGGATAAATGGAATATTAACTAAATGTATGGGTCTACGTAAAAAAATGTAATTTTCATGAAAACTATTCAAATGGATTTATAGTGTTTTGGAAAAGAGCTCTTCAAATGTAAACATGACATGTATTGACAACACAGGCTGCAATTCAATTTAAACCCAACATGTGCAGCTTCATTTGGCGTTTGCTATGACACACATCACTAACCACATGTGCACCTACTGTGCCACTGACTGACAACACTGACATGATACATGAGATGTCAGGAAGGAAATGAAAAGGAAAATGATCTCATGTTAAGGAGCTAGCGGTAAGTGTTGAAGCTCTGTTAAGCATGCAGGCCAGGGCTGCAGCAGTTGTATTTTGTTGGCTAACGCTCTCACACTGCCCACAAGCTGAGCAGAGCTGTGGCTCTTTGGCACAGCACCAGCTGCTGTCTCTACAGTGCACTTGTTCAAGAAAGAATAGACAGCGAGGGGGTGGGAAACCTCAGGACAGTGAAGCCTTTTCTCATGTTACCACCTCTTTATCTCTTTCAGCCCCCTTATCTTCATCCCCATTCATCAGTTATGTTTGAGCGTGAAAGCTAACCTTTAGATTTCAGTGGTCATAACCTTTGGCTAATAAATTGCTTCATCCACTCTCCGCTTGTATCAGCAGATACAAACACACGCATCCAACCTATTTGCTTGGTACTTTTCCATTTCAATCCAAAGACAATGCCAATGACTCAAAGTTAAACAAATGGCTGAATGCCTATAGGAACTGCAGCACTTTCGACAACATTAAAGTAAAAATTGGTCGTGCGGTCAGGTTTTGTTATTATTTACCAGAGTGGGGGAGTTCTGGTCAGGCCAGAAGGACTCTGGGATTGGCCAGTGACCCACAGGTACCCCCGTCTTGGGGTTTGGTCGGATATAGATGAGCTTGTGACAGCTGTGCCAAGGTTGTGGACTGAAGGAGGTCAAAGGACGGGCTGGATCCACTAATCCATCTGTACAAAGAGAATGTTTGAACCAAGTTGAGTTATCTGGGAAATGCATGTTTTTCCTCTTTGTGAATTGATAACATTATAAATGTTTACAAGATTGGCATAAAATCACATTACCATGTTGTCTTTAAATGGTGTGTCATCACCGTGAGATGCACATTTGCACCTACCTTCACCTATGGCAGGTGGATCTGGACCGCTTTTCTCAAAATGTATTACAACTCCACTTAAAACCTTTTGGACAAGAGACTCAAGGCACTGGTTCAGCATCCTTTGGGTCCGCACACAGTAAGATCGGCCTTATAGAGAGAGAGTGAGAAAAAGACACATAGGATTTATAGATGCTGGTAATCCAGTGTCCCAGCAGGTTTCTTAACAACCAAAATATATATTAAAAAAAAAAACTTTATTTATAATGAAGAATATACATTATTTACAAACATGAAATATTCCTGCTGGTTGGACTGACTCCCAGGGACACTCGAGATTGTTAAATTTGATGTCGGAGCTGTTAGCCTAGTGGGCAGTGCTCCAACATTTGGCACGGTTGCGCATCGGGCGACCCGAGTTCGAATCCCGTCTCGTGGTCCTTTCCCGAACCGACCCACTTCTACAACTGAGCTATACAATTAAAGGCAAAATGCCAAAAAAAGATTGTTAAATATGTATGAGCTGTACCTCCAGTGACCTCACACATCTGAGTGATAGCAGACTCATCGGTGGGCACACTGCCCAACTGCTCGCCGTCGGGCGCAGATAAGCCCGGTAGCCGCAGCACCAGGGCAAAGAGTCGCTGGTCCCAACGGAACGGCTCTTTGGTCAACTCACTGCCCGGCAAGGGAGAATTCAACGGCAGGTGTAGCTGAAGGGAGAAAAAGACAGAATTCCTAAAGACTTACGGTATCATTAAACATCATAAGAGTTTAGTCATATATATGTACGAACTGAGGAACATTTATTGGCATTTGTCTCTCACCTCCTCAGCGACCCCAGAACTGTGTGTCAGTTTGTTTCCATCTGTTATCGTAATAATGACTGATGGCTCCAGAAAGAAAGGGTTCCGACCCTAGAATAAAGGATGTCATTTCTTAAGAACTTCCATGTTTCTCTGAAATAACCATAAACTGCTCATGTGAAGATACACAGTGGGGTCCAAATATTTGAAAACGCTGATCAAAACGATTTTGCTTTATTCTAACAACAAAAAATATTACACATTATTTATCACCAATAACACAATTTGAGTGCAACTTTCTGTTTATACAAAGGAGATTCAGATAAAACCCCCCCAAAATGCAATGTGTTTGCGGCTGACTTCTCTGGTCAATTGTAAGAATATCATAGCATGTCAACTTAATTGCTACACAGTTGAGTGAAAATCAATGTCTTCTTTAATTGCATACAGGTGATACGTAATACACAATGCATTACTACAGTATATAATATACTCAAAGCAGTGCCATCCCATATATACTGTATATGTTTTATAAACTTGCTCTTTCAGCTATAAGAATAAAAAAACGCTGCTAAATGAATAAAGGTTGACATGACATCCTTTCTTTAGTCAAACACAAAGATTTCTAATGATGAAGCAATCGTTGTGTGTGGAAAAAAACAGACACCCATAAGACCTCACAAAACTCACAAAATGACAAGTAAAGTGACAATATAACTCACATTAGGTCATAAAGTGACAAATCTTTTATAAAACAATTGTTTGTGTTCAACTGCAGATAGGAAGCCTATACTTCTAGGATGGCATGAGGGGGATTCAATTATGATTTTCGATTATAGGTGAACTATATCTTTATTTGTGAGAACAAGATGCACGTCTCTATCTTTCCTATAGGGGTCAGCACTGAGTTACACACTTCAGCTTTCACTTAAGATTAACACCCTGCCTAACCTAAAGGGTTATCCCACACTCTCTCTCTCTGTCTGATATTTCAGGTCGCCTAATCCAATCTCTTCTTATAGACTTTTTACACACACATACATAAACTCTAGTTAACAAATAATCCAGTTAAATGTTGTTCGTTATTTATTTGAAAAATGTCTAAATAAAAACAAATGTAGATGACACTGGTTCGCTGGATCACTCTCATGCCTTTTGACATGAGGTTTAATATGGTTATTTTTAGGGAATGGCTTCATTCCAGCCACTTTCTCATTGGTGAACATACTATGCAAAACTCCAGGACACGCTGGCTGGAATTTCACTGAATCATTTGCTTTTAAACTTGTTTGCTAAGTAAATTTGAGGTGAAGGGCCTGGGTATTTGAGTATTTAAATATAAAATATGGTTTCGCTGAGTACTAATGGGAGATGTTATTATTACCTGACCATAGTTGTCAATGCCAGAGACTAATCTGTTGAGATTAAGCAGGTCGAAGGAAGTACGGAGAGCGTGACCCAGTGTAGTCAATCCAGATGCCTGCAGGTTTTTCAGTTCACTCATGAATGTGGCATGATTCTCTTTCCAACCCGCCTACAACATACATCAACACAGACAGAACTAATGTGAAAAATAGTTGTAACCTTGGAAACCATTCAGATGGTGACATCACTTACTGGACCTCATTCACATTTATAGTTCCACGTAAGCCACTTAAATTCCACTTTAATTCCCATTAAAGGAATAGACTAGTTCATCTTCCGAATGAAAATTCTGTCAACATTTAATCGCCCTGATGTCATTTTAAACCTATGTAATTTACTTCCTTTCAAAACACAAAGATTTGAAGAATGTTGGTAACCAAAAACCGTTGGCCCCCATTGACTTCTATTGTATGGACACGAAACCAATGCGAGTCGATAGAGACCAATGTTTATCTTTTATTTACATTCTTTAAAATGTCTTTTTTTGTGTTCTGGACAAGAAAGTCATATGAAATGACAAGAGGGCCTGCAAATAGTGACACAATTTCCATTTGATCCTTTTAAGAATGTTTAACAAAACACCCATGATTTTTATGAACTATAAAACAAAAACACATGTAAATTTGCATTTCATATAAAAACAACAAAAAAATAATAAAGTTCAAAGTCATGAAAATGACATCTGGCCAATTTTTGGTTTTCAAACTTAGTGAAGCATTTCTGTAGTTGCTGAATTGCACCTGTGGTTACTGCTGGGACGGCTGTGAACTGACTCACAAACCAATTTTGAAACAAAATAAAATAAATATACTTTTTAGTTTAGTCCAAACATTTCGTCCAAATACTGCATGTATCATTTAAAATGTCATCAAATATTACCCACACAAAACGTCCCAGTGTTTTTTTATTTATGCATTTCACAGTCTTTCATCTTGCAGGATAAAGTGCAGTAAATATAACCTACAGATGATCGAACATAATAGGACAGAATAACAAGAGAAGAAAAACGTTGGTGGAAGAACGAGCAACCTAAAATGAAAATAAAGTCAGACAATGGGTGTGTGTGAATGACTACTGTTTGTCTGTTTCTGCTTTTTGCATATGTGCATATGTGAGGTAGGCAGCCTCGTACAGGTCCGCTGCATAAGGTTTAACATGTGCTGTCTTTAAAAAACATTTTGTGGTTACCATGTGTCTGAACCCTGACCAACATTGCTGCATCGCTGCAAAAGAATACAGTCATTACTGTACTGCTAAGAAAGAAAAACAATATAATGAGGTTAACAGTTCACTAAATCTGATTTTGCAAATGGTTCCTGCTTCACATAACATTACTCAGTGTGAATAATTATCACTTTAAATAATCATGCATACATTTTGTAAATCCAAACATAACAGAGGACTTACTGTTACAGGTGTTGTGTGTGGCCAACTATTTTCAAGAACAAATTTACAGCCAGAAATGATATAAAAAGATTATATTAAATATTAATAACGTGTGGGTTAGGTTATAGTATTTATGGCTAGCTTGGAATAAAATCAATCGAAGTCTACGGAATGTTCTCATTTAGATTGTGTGTTTGTTTGTCTTGAGGGCACTGTAGTACAAAGCAGGCAGAGATTTGTCAGTAGGGAGGCTTGAGGGTGTAGGTTTCTGTCCATGTATGGAGCAAAAAAAGAAAGCTGTCAAGCAGGAGATCTTCTAACTGGCACTCAATAATTCAAGTAACTAAGTAATTATATTTTTTTCCCATCCGTCTTTCGTCTTTTCTGCGCATTAACAATTTATTGACTGTGAAGAAGTGTGACTGCAATCAGACCCTCCTTTAATCACACGCTTGCCTATCGAGGCAGAAGAAGATGGGAGAGAATAAGGAATGTGAGCAGACTAAAGAGCCAAGAGAAAGGATGATACCTAAATTGTAGCTTAAAGAGAGGAAATGTAAAATCAAACCCTTCATTAAAGAATGAAGAGCCAAAGGCAAACCAGCTGAGGAAACGTATGGGGAATCTCATAAAAATCTCCCATTTTGCCTTTAAGTTGAAAGAGAAAATATAACTGGAAAAAAATGAAAACATTGGTATTGTAATATTTTGTTGATATTTAAGCACATTTCCACTCTATGTTTTGTATCAATGTTTAACAGTAAAAAATAATTTAACTTTTTACTCTTCACATGAATGCGTTTCGTGACAAGTTTCATGGGATTCACCAACATATGTCCCTCAAAGCAAAATTGCTACACTGACCATAAGTAATACTGTTCAATAAACAGAAAGCTGCTTTATTTACAATAATGTGTCACATCTTTGTCTCTAAATTAGCATGCCATAAAACACGCCTCTCCGAAATCAGGACAGGTGGCAGATACAAATGAGCGTTTCAACATAAACTGACAGATAAGGACTTGTTCACCGTTAAGATCCTGTTCTAAGGAAACCAGCCATTTAAACACAGCTCTTGTGATCGTGGAGGAAGAATCATCACAACTGAGAAAACATGTGACATCAGGGATGAATTCACACGGCACACGCGGGTAAAGCAATCCTGGGAGCCACTGCCCTTATGGCCTTAGTATAATTCAGGGATCAGGTTGCCTCGTTCCAGGTTTTAATCTCTAGTACTGCCTAAAGGTTGAGCTGATCATAGAGAACCATTGCACTTGGTTACACACAACCGCCCGGTTTGCAGGATTAGGGGGAGTTTGCATGGCGATGATTGTAATCATGTGTGTTGATAAATGTCAAGCACCGACTAGAACTGTCACTCTTACGGTATGAGAGCTGTTAACCATCTAATCAAAATATGTCTGGCTATAAACATTCTTCCAAATATCTTTCTCTGTCTTCATTAGAACAAAGAAATGTATACAGAACTCGAAGTTGAGTGAATGACAGAATTTTTGGGTGAAGTATCCCTTTCACAAGATTAACAGTGAGATAAGGCAGACTGCGGTCTACAGGATAAACATACCGGCATGATAAGGCACAAACTGGTCTGTGTGGTCTGCATGTAGGTGATATGGATTTGCATATAAGTTTTAGCCCTTGAAAGCATTTGGATACTAAAGCCACACCAAAATGTGTAAATCACATTGCATTAGTCTTACTTCACTTTTCTTAACCATTTTTAAAGCTATGTGCTAAATTTAGGGGCTATTTGAAGTCAGTTCCCCTTAAATTCATTAGAATTCATAGGGCCCAGGACAAAATCATAATAATGTGCTGTGAACCCCATACGCCCAGCAGTGAGAAGAGTCCACATTCGCGATTTTCCATCCGCATTTGCTTTTTTCCATCAATCAAGCACAGAAACCAAACAAATCAATCAAATGCACGGTTTACAAAAAGTTGACTCATCTGAGTTTGTTTAACAATAAGCAGATTGTGTACCTTTATACGCACTGCCACATAGTTCATTTCAAGCAGCGATTGACAAAAAAACTGAAAATGACCAAATTCGTGTTAATTTATGAAAAAGGCAAGGCCACGATCAGCGTTCAGCTTGACCGAGACTCAAATAACAAGAGAGCGCACAAACAGGAAAAGAGAGCTTTGTGGAGAATGGAGGCAGACTGAAACTCTTCACTGTTTAGCTGCTTAAAAATCTCATGAACGACTGACAGGAAATAAAAAAGGCAGTGTGTCACACACAGAGGGCAGATTCTTGCTCGGCTGGTACTTGTTCTTGTCGAGAACTGGGTTGCTAATTCTGAAGAGGCCCTGCTTGGCTGCAAAGTATTTTTTTTAAACAGACAGGAGCGACAAGCTGGCCATGAATAGCTCCCGCTTATGTAAGAGAGCGGTTATAACATTTCATAACATTTATTTAGCATCTCAAACAAAGACGTAGAAAGGAAACAATGTAACACATTTGCACTTGCTCATTGACGTATTTAAATCTATGCACAGTAGAGCTATGTGTACGGTTGCATGATCCATTCAGTGCATAGCAATGAGCAGGAAGTTATAAGCACTTGGAAGTCAGCCTCAGATTATCATGGATAAACTGAAAGAGGGTGGGAAAACTGCAGGAGAAGCATGGAGTAAAGAGCTCTCCAGGAGAGTGACTGGCTAACTGCCAGATTGTCCGACTAGTGAAGCACTAAAGTGCGGCTCTACTCTCATTGTCAATGTCAAACTACAAATAAAGAATCTGGGCACCACTGTGTCACACGAACACGTCAGTAATAGCCATTCTAGAGTGCTAGTCCAGGAGAAATCATGGAGGAAAAATTCAATTTATATAAAAATGATGAAACCTATCACCATGATAACCCCCCAACATAATTCACATCAGGCACTGAAGGCATTAAAAGAAATGTGAATTAGTGGATGATGAATGACGGTGTGTTTAAGGATGGTCTGAAGACTATTACTACCTAAATACGTTAATAAATACGTATGCAATATGTAATAAATACACAACTGCTTATTTTTATTTACAAACCTTATTCTAACTGATATATGGGATTGAAGCATATTGATACACACTGCAGTCCTGTTTTCATTGGTCGACACGTTTATTTAAAAAATATCTTAAACGTGCTCTAATGAACATCATATGTTTTCCTTAGGCCGGCCACATCTCAGCTAGTTA
Organism: Triplophysa dalaica; assembly: GCF_015846415.1. Lineage (NCBI taxonomy): Eukaryota > Metazoa > Chordata > Actinopteri > Cypriniformes > Nemacheilidae > Triplophysa > Triplophysa dalaica. The sequence continues at coordinate 11,808,339 of NC_079557.1, forward strand.
TAAATAAATAACCAATATGATGTTCATGATTGGGATTAAGTCCATTCTCATATTTCGTATAGGCGTGTTTGAGCAAACTTATTCGGTGACAGAGACAGTTTCCGACATACTTCATTAGTTTTGAATCCGTACCAGTATATTGTGTTTGGGAATTTTCTAAATGAAAGGGAGGGAGATGATTGTACTGATCAAGTGGAGAGGGAAGGAAGTTGCTGCTTGTTTTTCCACAACCTCCTCTTGTAAAGTGCAATGCAAAAAGAACCCAAGAGGCAAACAAGGCCCTGTGAGAAACATCCTCGTTTGCTTATTGATGGCCGTTTCACAAATCATATCATTGATTTGATTTGCTAAGGCTACAGTGACCAATGAGAATGCGCCGAGGTTAACCACAGAGCGGATGCATGAGAAAGAGGGCAGTCCGCTTGTCCAATCCAGGCCGAGCTGGCCCGACAACACGTCACGCACTACGTCACGGTGGATAATAAATCTCTCCGCCTCCATCACAGCGCTCGAGAGCTTTCCCAACACAAAAGCAAAATGTCCGCCATGTTCAGAGGCTGCGCTGCTCCGGGTCTGCGGATATTTTAACAAAAATTAGCCGTTTTCGTCACCGGGAGGCCGCCCGACCCGATGCTACGAACCAGAGGGACAGTAGAGCCTCACTGTCAGAAAAATACCTCCGCTTTAACCACATACAAGCACAATTTAGTAGTATTTCTTTACCTTGACGCCGTATGGTGGATCATCAAATGTAACTAGCATGTACCTGTCGCCTCTACTAGCCGGGTCTCGGGCACGCAGCTGTTAAAGAAAACGAAACAATAAACATTCATTTCAACCGATCCTGTCAATAGGGATCCTTAACTTCAACAAGGTACAACAGCAAGCGGAAAAAGTCGGGGTAAAATTATGTTTACCTTCATAAAGATCTCAACCGCGCCTTTAGCAATGTCCAGATACGTCGTACCCAAATAAGTGCGCTGATTCATAGAAGCGGACGTGTCTATCAGGAAAAGTAAAATAGGCATTTTAGAATGTATAGATGTACGTCTAGATGGTTGCTAAAATACCTACAGTCGTCATATGACCTATCTTGCGGCCCTGGGCATGCATATATGTGTGTATATATTTTGTTATAATCAGACCCCCCCAAAAGAGGGTCGTACTGCCACCCTTTGCAGCCGCCTGATTGTCTATCTGTCTTTTCTGAGCAGTGCTGGGCTCGCGCTGTTAGAGAACTTCTCTTCCGAACACATCGAAACGCCTTCGCCCCGCTATAGGCTGAGTTGAGCCGCGAAGCCACGCCCACTAGGTATAAATATGCAATGAGGTCGTGGAATGCCTCTTCTTATCCCCTTGGTTCTCCTCGCATGAGAGAGAGACGGAGGAAAGAGATCTAATGTGTTTTAGGTGTACTTTTATGTTAAGGTATATTTCTTTTATTGCACGTGATTGATATTTGTAGTACGTTTTCCTAAACAGGTGTTTTTCAAGCTCACGTTCATATCATTTTCGTCTTTAAACAGACGACACCCCCCCCCCTTTCCTGTGATCTCGTCAAGCTTTCTCGGTGGGGGTAGGCAGTAGTATGGTTTCTGTGTGATTTTTATAATAATGGTGCCTCCCCCTTAAGCACCGAGACATCTTCAACTGCTTTCACCTTCTGTTGTTTATCTCCTTGGTGTAGTAGGGAAGCGCCATGCTAAAACAACAACATTCCGCCCGCGTCCGTGACGGCGTTGTAGGCGCTGGCTCCTCCTAAATCGCGCTGCTCAGTTTCCGTGGAGTCTTGCTGTCATGCCCTTTGCATTTGTGAATGTGAACAAGGGACGTACTTGAACCTTGTAACCCTGTTTACCATAATCCCAGACGTACACATGCCGCGAACCACATAACATGTATAAAGTGCGAACACATTTGCGGTGTGTTTAAGATGACATGATGCATTAAAGCTGATATAGCGAATAGACATGTGTGTGACAAGTGCCCGTGACCATATTACTCTGCTTGCTTTGTCGCATCATACGATTATTCTGATATAGGGGTTACCACACTGTTAATGCAGATTTGTGGGTGTTTACTATCCGTTATTATACATTTACTTAATTATCAAACCATTTCAAACGGCAAATTAACCATTAGCACGTCCCCAGAGGGAAATGTTGTAAATATTCTCATGCATGCTGTTATTTGTTTTTATTTAATTAATTGTTTTTACTCCGCGTGTGTGTGTGTGTGTGTACAGCCAGTCACAAATGTGTTTTTATTGTTGTTTGCGCCCATAAAGGCTTGGATGGCTGCCATCTGACTACCTTTCAATTTATAGGTCGTCCGTTTGTTTTGGATGACGTAGATAACATGTGAATAAACCAAAGTGACGAAACAACCACAATATAATTGTCTTAAAGTATTATTCTACTGAAATAGAATACTTTAGTGGGCGAACTCTTACCCAGACGCCAGTTAAACTGCGGAGGCATACAAAATATACAATTCTTCACACCTTATTCCGCAAACCTTTTCAAAGCAGATAACCGGAAACCAATTTAAGAGTAAATGCGCGTTGTCGTTGTGAGAAACTCAATGACGTCACAGGAGGACTTTGGCGGAATTCCTGAGCCCTCCAGTATCCCAGCATTCAACGGGCGCCTTGCAGCGTATTGTTGACAAAGAATAAACGAAACGGGGTGGGATTTGAAATAAATATCGTTAAACGGGAGAGAGGTAACCATGTTTAAATTGTTTTAGCCAAACCTGTCTTTCCTAACGATTAATATATAATAAACGTCAAACGCTGTCGTTTCGATGTCATATTATTGTTATGCTAGCGTGATTCTAGGTTGACCAAGGCGTCAACATCCGATGCGAACAGTAAACAATGCGGAATATTATCTTGTTTAAATTGCTTTTCACATTAACGATGTTTGAAAATCGTTCTTCTCATTTAGTGTTTTTTTTCCCTCTGTGGTTGAGTTGAAATGACAAAGTTTGCTAATGCGGGTAGAATGCGTTGGTAGGTAAGTTACTGACATCTGTCTATAATGGTGTCAACATTTGACATACGTACACACATATCGAACTGTTGCTACGGAATATATCAGGATTTGTGGAAGCAAATTACACATTTAGTAGAAGTACATTTTAAAGAACGCGGATGAATGGTTACCCAAAGCTCGCTGCTAACGTTAGATAGCATAACAACCGTTTTCAGGAGGACAAAAGGTCTGGGCAGATGATATCAGATCTCCTGTAGCCGGTCGTTAATCGACGAGGATTTTAAAACTATACATAAGACAGTTCTGGGTTTTTGGGTTCTAATACTAAAGCATGAAGTACTTTAGATGAGCACTTCACTTTAAATTCAAGACATATTTGTTGTATTTGACAGCTGTCGTGCTGTTTGACAGCCCACTGGTTGGATGTTATATGGTTAGTTTGACGTTTTTATTGGTTTAGATTAAATTGCGAAATTGCATACAGTTTGAGGAGATTTCAGTAAACATGGTCACATGACTAGCCACGTGTAGCCAGAATCTTTTTTTTGTACAGAGATCTTGGCCATCATCCGTAAGTCTATATAACCTTCCCACTGTTATGATATTGAGATGATATTGTCACGTGGCTTTCAGTTTTCGTTTGGCCTTCATTTTTATTTCAAATAAACAGCAGACTAAAAGCAGGAGCTTATTGTCTTGCGTGACTTTTCTTTAAAGCGCCCAGATCCCTGATTTACTTATTGTGTCTCTGTGGTCTGTATAGATGTCATACATCAAATGTCATGATGAAATAACCCATTTCTGTCTTTAAAGAGGTGAACGTCATGCTGCCAAAGAGCTGAAGTGGCTGCATTTAGAACTGGATCTCTGCACCGATACAGCCCAGAGAGGGAAACAGTCCAGGGAGGAGGAAGTGAGCTCCGCTTGAGCCAATGCAGCAGCAGAGCCGGCAGCCTGACCTAGTGGAGGGAAGCCTTCCAGTGTTTGTGTTCCCCACTGAGCTGGTTTTCTATGCAGATGAGCAGGCTTCACATAAACAGGTGCTCACCCTCTACAACCCTTATGAGTTTGCTCTTAAATTCAAAGGTGAGTTGTTTTCTATGGGACTTTGTGCCTCTGAGTCAATGATTATTCTCTTTAGTGTGTTGTAGAGCAGTGGTTCTGAACCACAGACATTTTTGCCATTTTCAGGTCTAATCTAAATACGATTTCACTTTATTATTTCATGTTTTCAGTTCTGTGCACATCGCCAAACAAGTATGCTGTGGTTGACGCAACTGGTGCCGTTAAACCGCAATGTTGTGTGGACATGTGAGTCTCAAGGCCACTGCACTCTCAATATTTGCATCGCCTGAGCCCTTCACAAGCTTTCATTTCTTTTAAACAGCGTGATCCGCCACAGGGATGTGCGGGCCTGCCATTATGGGGTGATCGATAAGTTCCGTCTGCAGGTGTCTGAGCAGAGTCAGAGGAAGGCACTAGGCAGGAAGGAAGTCATGGCCACTCTGATGCCCTCTGCTGCTCAGGAGCAGCCCCAGGCCCGGCCCCATGAAGAAGAGCGCAGGATGAAGGAGCAGCTTGCCGACAGAGTGTTTTTCGAGCAGACTGCATTTCAGACAGGTCCTAACAGAGTTTCAATTTAAAGTCAATGAAAAATCTAAATAGAATATAGGACAGTGCTGTTTGTTTTGTACTTATCATCCATTTAATTAGTTTGAGGCTTTAAAAACATTTGGTAATGAAAATGTGTCAATATGAATACAAGCACTTGCTTTTACATGTTTGCCACTAGATGGCGTTAGAGAGTTGTGAGCACATTATTAAGTTCTTTGCTTTCATTTTAAAACCTGTTTTTTGTGTCTTTTGCTTGGCACAGAGAGCCGTACAGCATCTGGGGGCCCCAGCCTTCTCACTGTCCTTTTAGGTCTGGTGTGTATGGCAGCCCTTATGCTCCCAACTCTGGGAGAGCAGGAGTCCACAGTGCCTGTCTACCTCCACTTAAGTGTTAACAAAAAACTTGTGGCTGCATACGTCTTAGGTGAGCTTAAGTATTGCCATTTTCAAACGGACGCATAGAAAACTGTGTGTAGACTCCCAGATGTAAACATGTTAACAAAATAGAGCAAATGGGCTTCGTCTGAATTTGACTCTTTCTCATTTTTTTTCATTTTGCACAGGTCTTCTTACAATGGTTATTCTACGCACTTGAAGTGCTCTTGAAATCCTTGTCAAAAGCAAATGTTGACGTGATGAAATATGGACATTCAACACAACCAGGAGGGTTGTGAGGATGGGGGAATCATGTCCGTGAAACTCCCTCTAAACAGGAACTTACTTCTTAAATGATACAAACTTAAAGACACCGTGAAGTTGCAAAGATCTTATAGGGGTAGGGCAGTGATCTTCTGTTTACAGGCTGAACAATGACTGAGCTTGCAAATGGGTCAAGCTGAGTATTATGTTAAGTGGAATGGGGGATTGACCATGAGTATATTGAATTAAATGTGGTGTTGTACTCCATATTCTGTGTGTCTGTGGCATTTTGTTGCCGTCTCAAGACTGAACTTCTTTTTTGTTTGCATTTTTTTATGCCCTTATTTCTTGTGCTGCTCAGATGTTTGTCCCCTGCTTAAATATTGTACACAGTTATCTATAGATATCCACACAAAATAAACCAAATGGATTTTTCAAAGACATTTCCTATAATCAATCTGATGTTCAAATATAGCCATGCTAAATGTTGACCAGATGAATCAGAGTTCAATTGGCAGGGCAGTATGATAAACTTATCATGCATCATGTATCACATTTAAACTAGCGTCCCACAAATAAATTGATGGAATGTTTGTAAACTCAGAAGTGGATACAAGGCATTTTCCTGTCTTCCCTTTACCTGTTAATGAATGATAAACGATTGGGCAATAATGCTCTATTGTTCAATTACCATTTTTGCATTTAATCCATTAACAAGGGACTTACTGAAATGATACACAAAATAATTGTTGGAACATAGCCCGGTTTCACAGACAAGGCTTAGCTTAAGCCAGGACTATGCCCTAGTTAAATTAGGATGTTTAAGTAACTTTTGTGAAAATGCCTTCGATAAAAACATTACTGGTGTGCACCTCGAGACAGAACTATGACACTGACTTATTTTAACATATGTAAGGGCAATTTATTTTAAAACTGCTCAAACTTTCATTTTAGTCTGGAACCATGGTTAACCCTTGACTGTGAAACCAGGCACATAATGCTTAAACACAAGGCCTGTATTGGCCTTTAGCCAAGCAGCTGTTTAGGAAGGGACTGAAACGAAAATGGAGAGTAAGGCTACTGTATATAAGATTGTCATGACATATAACCATGTTGTTTACAAGGACAGTAAGCACACAGAAAAAAAACATCACTTGCTGGTATCCACATATATTTGTCACAAGGCAACAAAAGCTGAACAAATAATTTATTTCAAACATCTGGAAGCCTCTGATATGATGGAACAAGTTTAGTTTTTTTTGTTCTTGGAAAGCACAGCACAACTACATTTATTCATGAAAGCATTTAGGTCTTCCCGAACAGATTTAACGTGCGCAGGCTTTTAAAAATACTTGACTCAGGACAGTGTGAAAATTAAATAAAGAATTAGACACGTCCACAGGACAGAAAAAAGTCAGCAAAGCAAACTACAAATATACATCACCCATCGATACAGTACAGAAACTGGATCTACATGACCCACTTACTGTTTTTCGAAAGACATTCAGAAAAAGATTTACACTGCGATCAGTCACCTATGCAGAAGGAAACACCCACTCTTACTATTCACAAGTGAAAAACCGGATTTTACAATCAATTTCTTGCACATAAAAATGAATGATACATCATATCATGCTTGAGGAAATGAAGCAATTTCGTTAATGAAATTGATAAAGAAAATGTACAAAAGAAAAAAATATTTTCCTAAAGTAGCCCCAATTGAATAACAACTTATACACTTACAGTTGAACATTTCTCTTATATACAGAGTTTTAATGGCACACTGTTTAAGAATCAGTAGATTACATTTTCTCTCCCTTTAAAACATTAAACCTGGATGGCAGCAGTTCACCATCACTGTGCACTTCTGCTTAAATTTGATCAGTTTTACAACATAGAATACCTTCAGTTCAGCCACCAACCTAATGTCCTCTCTAAATGCTTCAAAATAACAACATGGATGTCATGTCTTTAGGAAGACACTATCTATTGTAATCACAGACAGTACATCTTTGCTGTAGTGTTCAAATCGAGGATTTAGTGGTTACCAACAGCTGCAATATTAAATTCCATTGTAAATAGCGCATCAGCTCGCAAGATCCATGTACAACATTACAACTAAAGAGAATGAAGTGCCAAGCTCAGTGTGACAATGTTCCCTCCACCTACTTGAAAATCAAGAAAACGCTCCTGAAAAATAAAATATGCAATAGGCCCAAAAAAATTATTCAGCTCCTTTTAAAGTGCAGTCGCACCATTAATAAAACTCCAGAGAAGCAGCAGTAAGTTTGCCATTCAAGCTCTGCACAATTTACTGCCAATCTTAACCTAATATCAAATCATATGTACATACTTACATACAAATAAAACAGAAGCAAATAAGTTAAATTCTCACACAAAATGCCAGCTGGCGAATTGAAAATCAAAGAATGAGCCTGTTCTTTTGCTCCTGTTTACATTAAATCTAAATGTCCAATATGGGAGAAAAAAAATAATCAAAGATTCAGTTTCCTTGCGGTGGCATTACTCTCCTCAAAACTACAGTTTACATCCATTTATAGCAGCTGATGCAAAAAACATCCCCAGCCTTTCCATGCTTGTGCAGGGCAGTGTCTCTGTCCCACACAGTGGGCTAATGCAAACACCCACATAATCCGATAATACGCAGAAAACAGGACAACTAAAGGTAAGAACTAAAGGGAAGGCGATGAACAAGAAAGTAAAATGAGCGGAAGCGGGCCCAAGAGATAGTCCTCCAGTTTGCCGGTCGTGTCCCTAAATCTCAGCCAATCACTTGGGAGAGAGATCCTGGAGGGCTGTAATGGGGGAATTACTGGAGGAGGGAGACACTCCTTCCATTTTAGCTGGCGAGTTGGAGGAGGAGCCAACGCTACTGAGACTTCCATCCAGAAGATCAGGAGAGAGACTGGGGTAGAGAAACGGAGCAAGTGTACAGATTACCGTTTATTTAACCATCAGTCCAGGCTTTGTCAAATCATAACTCTAGAATCCGTGCTAAAATTTAACCCCAGTTTTCTTCACAAATATTTTTAAATTATAAACGTGAACAAATACCCAAATATATATATTTTTTTAATTGCAAGGCATACAACAGTCCAAGGACATGTTCTAACCTGTTGTTAAGTTCTGGCAGGTGGGACACCTCTGTAGACAGCATATTGGTGGTTCCCTGAAAGAGCCTCTTAGGCTGGCTTTCTGTCTCCATTTCACCTAAGATTTAGCAGAAAATTACATTAGCAGACTCATGAATAATGTTTTATTAATCAAGTATGTCACAAAACTGTTACCTTTGCGTTTGAGAGGGCCCAGAATGCTGGGTCTGATGCAGTTTGGGCTCTGACTCCTCCTGCTAGGCAGACTTTTGATGAGCTTGATGTCAACAACTCGACTTCAGAGATCTAACAAAGAACATTTCTTCTGTGCAGTCATCCTGTCACAGTACTCACCTGAAGCGGCGTGTTGGGCTGGGAACAGGGCTGGGTGTCAGACCATTACTGCTGACCAAAATTTGAAGCGAGGGAGAGAAGCACTGCTGCTCAAAAGAAAGGGAAATAATATAAATTGGAAGCTTGTCTGGGTTATGATTTTCTGGTTAAAAAAAGAGGACATGCCTTTTTCCCAATCCCTCTAGTGGGCGAAGGAGCAGGAGAAACGGGCACAAAATCAATCCGTTTTGGAGATGACGATGACGATTTTTCAAGGTCATTATCACTCTGCAGAAAAAAAAAGAAAACCATATCACTTATACAATACTTCTGTATTGCTACAGCCAAATAACCTACTGATGCAGTGTTGGAGCAGTATACTACCAAACCAGCATGAGCTTGAGCGACTGGTGGTCCTGTTAACTTCATGAACTTTTCTCTAGCATGCTTCATTTTTCTTTTCAACAAACCCATCAAGTAGGGAGTGTGAAAGTGTAGCAAAAACGCTACTGCATGCACTCGGTCACAATTTTATGCGTCTAGGGGTTCAGCCTCTCTCTTACCAGAACGAGGCTGTCTTCCCAAGACTGGCTCATCTGCATGGCTGCCTGCACTTCCCTAGAAAGATTTAGGAAGAAACAAAAACAAAAGGTTCAATAAAGAGGTCACGGCATAATACTCACAATTTCCTTTCAACTAATAATGATCCTCGTGAAACAGTACCTACATAGTTCACTACCAGTCAATGAATGTCATTAACACTGGCGGCAGTCAAAAATATTCAGGAGATGCAAGAGAAGATGTGAGCTCTTACCGTTCATGAGCAGTTTCACGATTCATCACGTCAATGCCCTCTTCCTACAAACATAAGAATCTCCATGAGGAAATAACGCAGAACACCATCAAACATAACGTTGACAACATAAACAAACGTTCGTGGACTGCCCTTAACGTCCCGTACATATTCACAAACAATAAAGTGCCTGTAGATTATTCTGATAACAAGCAAAAGAAACAGAGAAGAAACGTCATTTGGCTAAACTTGAATTTAGACTGCGACACCAGGTTGAAACGCCAGACGTCAATAGGGCTTTTCACACTTGAAATCATTAACACCGGGTTATTCTTAACCCCAGGCAAACAAAATCCTGTGATATCTGTTTCTTGTTTCACACTGCTTATAATTGACCAGGGGTTTAGAGATAACCCTGGGTATTCATAACATGATGTTTTACACCGTACATCACTAAACCCTGGGTTAACATTCTTATTTGCATTTTTGTGGTGTCCACAGTCATGATACGATAAACACTGCAGCGTCAAACTGACTGAATACAAATACGTGCACGGTCCCTTTAAATAACCACATTTCTCATTCCGCATCCGGGAAAAAAATGATGCCTCGCAAATAAATAAAAAACTCAAAGGATTGTTTACACAGCACACAGAGTTTCTGTGACTGTGTGTGCACAGCTTGTGAAATTAGATAAACGCTGTTCAATTTCTGATTGGGTGTCCTTTGCAAAGCGTCTGGTTGTATCAATCTACCCCATTTCGTTTCACAACGCACACGTTGGCGCCGCAATGCGGGATTAACCCTGCAAAAGCGTTCCTAAACCTGCTTTGGAGCAGGGTTTCATAATCCCTGGTAAAATGCGGGGACAACCCCGCTTCAAAATTACAAGTGTGAAACATTTGTTTGCCTGGGGTTAAAAGCGGGGTTTAGAATGATGATGCATACGGTTTCTTTAAATGCGACAAAACTACAGGACCCATATAACAAATTGCTTATTTAATAAAATCGAAAACACAACAAAATTCAACAAAATTTGTATTTCATAAAATGATTAAACAATAAAATAATAACAAATTATATAATATTTATATTATTAGACACTAGCCAAACACAGACCGGAAGTTAATTCCTGGTCCAGCGCACACGTCATATGAAACGGTCTATATACTATGTGTGTGGGTGACATTTATGTATATAAAAGAGCACTAACAAATTTCTTCAGTCAAACTTCTTTCACTTTTATTTTGCACCGACGGATTTACTTCGCACATTTTTGATTCTTGAGGCAACCCCGGTTCCTATCTAGAAATAACATTTATTTTGAAAATCGAATAATACGGCATTTGATTAATTATAAAAAACAAGCAAAAGTCTAGATTAAACTTTTTTTTTAAGTAAAACATACCTGCAACTATATATGAGTGCATAGAGAGTTGCATTTAAAGATGTCAAAGTTTGTACCTGTTTGATCCTTTGAAGTCTTGTGCTGGGGACACGAATTGGTGAAGATGGAACCTAAAAGACAAAACATCCAATTTTGAAATCTATACACCAAATCATTTTCCTCCATTTTCAAGCACCAATCGGTACACACCACGTTTGGCCGAACAATAGTTGTGCTGTTTCTTCTGCTGCGGAGAACCTCTCTCTGGAACACCTGTGAAGCATCACTGAGCAAAGAGAAAAACATTTTAAAACATCATCTACCAAACCATTTTTCAACAAACACCACTCTTGTACCAATGTGTGAGTTTTATACTACCAACACAGTCTGCTCTTGAGAGACTGATGGCCCTGTTGACTCATAAACATGTTATTCTAGCATGGCTGCACTTCAGTTCTGAATACCAATGAGCCAGAACACGTGTAACAGCCATGCATGCAATAAACCCCAGCGTGATGTATACCTAGACTATGTGTTGGACATCATACAATGCTGAGCATGCACATATAATGTCCAAACATAACATCTATGTAGGCAACATCCCCAAGTTTCAAAACGTGTTCATCAATGTTCACCTCAGGCCGTTTATCATAGGCTCGCTGTTAGATCGTCTCAAATTCCCATCGCTGTGAAGGGACGATGGTAGGTCCAGTTCCATCTTCTCTTGCGCCATAATTCCTTGATTGTTCATCGTTGTTATTATTATTGTCCTGGTAGATACGTTGCAAAAAAATGCACGTAGTTTGCAAAGCTACATCGTTGAAATCCAGTGATCCTGTTATCCCGAGCAGGCCAATGTATCAGTTCACTAACTTACTTACTCATTTTGTACCTTATTAACACACCAGTTAGTGGCTGCTTGCGTTGCCGCTTATGATCGACACAGGTCTGAATCAATGCCTGAGGAAACGATCCATGAACTTCTGCAAATCAACATTCTGCTTCTCTACGATGAATCTTCCTTGAAAACTCTGCACTTTCCGAACCAAACTTCCGGCTGGTTAGCTGCAAGCTAACGATAGTGTGTGGAAGGGGTTCGGCCCATGCAAACGCACTATTCCAGTCCTGTTAGCTTAGCTTGATAGCTCACGGCGCACAAGTGCACGAGCAGCGAATATGAGGAAAAATACAAGTTTAAGTTTGCATACGGAAGGGATGCATGGAAAGGTAGCATTCAAAGCACAAAAGCATGGTTGTGAAGATAAAGCGCAGGTGAAAACGCGAGCGTAATATTAGTAAACGCTGAAACGCAATAATTCAGCCGGGCATCCTCCTCACGTAAGCTAACCAACTGTTAGCCTGCTAGTCGTGATGCATGTGATGACTGTAAATCACTAGACACGTGCGCAGATCTTCTCCGATATCTTCCCGGTTTGTCGCGTCAGTATTGACACAGTTTGTGACTTAGTGTCGTCTCTCGTGCGTTAGCGTATTTTGTTTATCTATTTTGTGGACGCCGCAGCATACCCAACAGATGAGCGAAGAGTCCCGCCCTTTCTGATCCCAATGGACTGACTGACGGCATCATGAACCAATTAGAAACTCGATAGTTGCCGGTGTTCCTTTTTGAACGGCAACCGTTCAGGCAACTAGCCAATGAAATCACAGACTGTAAACAGTTTCCTTGTACTCTTGCACACGACGTTCAGTTCATGTTCATTCTCTTGGTTGCAATGAAAAATCGTGACTTACACATGTTGTTATTTGGAGACTGTAATTTGTCTTATGTTCGTGAAATATTGAAGTAAATAGTTAATATAGTTAATAATGTATGGCACTAGATATAAGTTGTCAAATAAAATAGCAAAACTACAGTTTAACTTTAAACTGGATAACATCAAAATACGCCTTGAGTACCCAACAATATATTTAATTGAATTAAGAAAAACAATTGAAGATCTTTTAAATATACTCTTATTCCTCATCTTACATATCTCTCTATGGTTTCGTCCACTTTTTCGTGGCACCAACATGAATTAAAATCTTTGCGTTAGATTGATACACAGGCCATTTCTGCTTCCTTCTGTCATAACATCCATTTCTAAGCATGGCCTCCACATTAAAGTTAGACTTCACTGTGTGATAAATCTCCGCACCCTAAAACCAATTTTGCATAAAATAGCTTTAACGCAGAAGACACCATGAGCAATGCCAGAGTCACATGTTTTTAACAGCTCACTGTGAGGCCTCTGTCTGAAAGCAAACAATGTTTCTTTTCTCTTCTTATAACGAGAGACACAAGATTTTAAACCAGGCGACTGCAGGGTCATTACGCAGATCAGGTGATGCCAACTTTGGCCGAGTTTGTGTATAGGGAAATTATGAAAATAATAACAAGCAATGCGTTCTTAAGGTGTCTAGAGAGATCGAAGTAAAGTTGATAGTAAACATTTTTATAATACATTTTTTTTGTGTGTTTTAGGAGCAAGAATAGTATGAGTTGTATTGAGTCTTGGGCATGAAGGAAATATTATTTAAACAATTATAAGGTTGCATGATAAAGTTCAAGGGTTCTTTGATATATCATACTCTATGTTAGTTGGAAACTTGTTTGTTGAGGGTACAACTTGGCTACTTGAAAAGGCATGACAACATCCTGAGGGGATATAGTGTGCTTTAGTAGTAAGAACGTGCCACGACACTGCAGTTGCACTCCTCCTCCGTTACTCTACGGTGGATGTTATACAGCTCGCGCTCCCACAAAGCTTTGCAGGAGACCATACAATGAAATTTGTTGCGTTTTTTTACATTTCGGCGCCATTTTCGATTGGACCCGAGGTAAGTTTGGATTTTTGAGGAATTATTTTTCAGTATTTTTACTTCCTCTTTCTCACGCTGTCAAGTTGTCTGTTGTTCAAAGATTTCTGAAACGCCTGACCTTCCGAAAGAGACGGAGGTGTTTGACGCGCATATTGCGCTCTGCGTTCCGCATGTCGCCTTCACGACTTTTAGTCTTTGTTTGAAAACGGTGCCGTAGTGGAGCGCGCGGAGAAAAGAAACAAAGTTTATTGGGACTTTGTCTACACGATGATAAAGAAAGATTGTTTATATTGACGCGTGTCAATCAACCGTTTTTAATCATCATTTTGATACTTAGCGTGCTTTTTCAGCATTTATTTATTGCAAACATCCTCTATTATTATGTGTGCGCAGTTGTCTATTTAGGGAACCTGTATAGTCGCAACAGAGCAAACACCACGGCCTGTTGACATACACAGTTTTCAAAGGAGATTAACATTTACGTTGGAAATACATCTATAAAATATACTTTTTATTTTGATCCAACACACTCTGGGCTCCGTCGGTGGTTATATACAATTATTGTGCGAATGCTGAGTAGGCAGCAGTTAACTACACCCTGTTTGTGGCATCCAGCTGAATGTGCGTATGTGCCTGGAGTTTTTCTTACCACCTAAGCATAGCATATCAAACTATTTCTATAACAAATTTATATATTTATTTTTTTAATCATAATTGCATTATGGTCTGTACATGCCTTAAACTTTGTCATTATTGAGTTGTGTGTATTTAGATTTCCTTTTCAATCCAGGCATGTTGACAGCAATTTTAACTACATATATATAATTTATAGAGAACTTCATTTAGTTAAGATTGCTGTCAGCACATATATATATATATATATATATATATATATATGCATATATTTTTAAAGGAAGTAAAATCGATGTGGCCATTCTCACACCTCCAGACCTTGACATTTCAGGTCATGCCTGACTTGGCCAGGACTATTTTTTATCTACTTAATTTGTTTCTAACCAACAAGTAGATGAACAAACAACACACTACTTGTTTACACGATTTATTACCTACTTCTAAATAAAAATGTTTTCTTACCTACAGAATTTAGCCTGACACTGATTTATAATAATCTGGTGTATATTTGCAGTTTATCTGTATTTATACCATCGTATTTAGCTGTTTATTGAATTGCTAGTACAAAAATACATGGTTTAATCTGTTTTTAGTACAGGACCCATTTGGATCCAAGTTTGAGGCCGATCTCGCCACAACAACCTGTTGTTCCTCTTAGATCCATTAGGGGGGCCTTTTTAAATTTTGCAACCACTGTATACAGAATATTTCCATTATGGTATAGATAAATAAGTACATAAATAGAATGTAGGTGGTAATTATTATATAAAATGTTAATTTCTTAATATATTCATGTATTTACATGCATTAGTTTTTAGCGTAGTGCAACGTCAAATACATTGTAACAGTTTTAAAGCTGAATACTAATGCAGACAACATAGTCACCATCCTAAATTGAGTATTATAAAGAAGGAATAACTAGGAGAATTAATGTGTATAATATTTACACACTTAAATGACAACAAGGTTTACCTCTGAATACACTACAGCACATCATGAAGAGCTACTGATGGACCTTTATCATCTGTCTTATAGCAAACATTTCACAACGCTGCAAGAGGAACCAGTTTGGAAGGGAATGTACTATAGCAGCACATAAATACTGGAGGTGAATGTGGTGTTATCCAGTATTACTGTTCTGCTGTAGTACGGCCTGTCAGCACTTACAGACCTTCAATGATGACCATATGTGTTCTTGTGATAGAAAAAACGTTCTCTGTATTGTACATGAACAATGCATTTAAATAAAATAAGAGATGATCGAAATTTATATCTCACTGGTCTTTGTTTTCTCTAAAAACATCATAGCTGCATGATTTGCATAACCTCCATTTTGTGCACAGATTGAGTCGAGTTTCCTCCAAAACAAAAAGTATGAAACACGCTTGTATTGGTAATAACTTTGTTTTATGACATTCTGTTAAATAAAGAACAATTTCAAGTTTGATAGTCCAATGCCATCAGCAGACAGCATTGTCACTTCATTATTTCAACAAGGGTGGTTTAAGATAATTTAAAATAATTTAATCAACAATTTACGACAGTTGAGGTCACAAATTCAGGAATTTTTTCTCATTTTTAGTATTACACTATTTATATGGTAGCGTAACAATTTGTACCATATAAGGCACCATACATTTTTTTCTGTCTTTAATAAAGACCCTGGGCTAGTAATTTGACAAATAAATACACAGCAGGAAAAAAAAACATAAAAACAAGAATTAAAATGTGATATTTGGCTTTAAAATGTCAAAAGGCTTAAAATGTGATTGGAAAATCAGACTCCCTGTTGCTTTTCTAAGTACATTCACATGATAGAGCATTCAGCCTCCTACACCAACCTTACAATAAAGTCACTGATATGAATAATCAATGACAGGACACATATTACAGTGCTATTTTATGATGTAGTACACTGCAAAAAGTCTTTGGGAAATATCATTGTTCTCCCTCTGCCATTTGAATAAAATCCCGACTTGTATGTTCTTTAAAATGCTGAATAAGCAATGCAAAGTGACCTAAAGGCATAGGCTATATTCAGTATTATGTATATAAATCTTACTTTAAAACACAAGCACCTAGCCACGATGTCACACACACACATCATTTGAATAAATTAGAGAGATTCTGGCTCTGTTGACCCAAACCACTGTTTAAAACACATTCCAAAGAGCCATGAGCAGCAGTCTTGAGACCACTATTGTCAGTTACTGAGCAGTGAAATGTTTATGGTTACTAATGTGTGCCTGATAATCACAGGAGGCTTGTGGAGGTATAAGCAAATGCAAATGTAAGGTGCATTAACAGCACACACCTCAGCAGAGAACCTGAGTGAAGGACCTGCTAACCTACAGTGAACTGTGCTGAGAAAAACAAAATGAGTATAAAATGAAAAACATCTATGAAAAACAAATGATACACAGCAAGTGGGGGGGAAGTTCAGGGTTTCTCATGCTTTGTACTTCTCCTTTCCTGTTTCACTGATCACACAGATGTGCTGCAAGTCAAAGGGGAGACAAAAATGAGCACAAAATTGCAAAACCGCCACAATGTTGAGCTGAATCTCAACAGTGAATCACATCACAGTGTGTATATGGATGGTTCACAGCTAAATATGAAATGCATTTAAATGAGAACATCTGCTAAATGATTAAGCGTGAATATCACAACTTACATTTAAATCCCTAAAGTACTCATTGTAGTCCAGCGCATATCCAACAACAAATTTGTCAGGAACCTCGAATCCTACAACTATAGGATGAAGAAAAAGAGAAAAGCACACCCTGATTATACATTACAAAATGGCAATTTCTAACTGCTTTATTTGTAGAGCAATGCTAAAAAGTGTTAGTATGCAACCTTGTGGCCAACACATAGCACTGCAGTGAAGATTTTAAAGTGAAAACCCAAAAAGGAAAATTCTTTCATCATTTACTAACCTCGAGTTGTTCCAAATGTGTATACATTTCTTTGTTCTGATGAACACAGAGAAATATATTTGGAATAATGCTTATAACCAAACAGATCTCAACACCCATTGACTCCCATAGTATGAAAAATTACGTTATAATTTTTTGTTCTGTTGAAAATAAAAGACGACATTTCAAAGAATGTAGGACAGCTAACAGTTCTGGGGCACCTTTGACTACCGTTTTGTTTTTCCTACTATGGTAGTCAACGGGTGTTGAGGTCTGTTAGGTTATCAGCATTAGTCCAAATATATTTCTCTGTGTTCATCAGAACAAAGAAATGTATACAAATTTGGAACAATTTGAAAGGTGAGTTAATGACAGAATTTTCATTTTGTTGGTGAAGTATCCCTTTAAAGGAGCCAGTCTTTTCTGTCTTTGAATATGTTTTTTTGGGCTGTTAAAAAATGTATGTTCATGTTTCTTATTTAAGAAAAAAAAGCTTTATATTTCACATTTCTTTCGGTCTATATAAAGTCTCTCCTTCCGAAACACTCTGATTGGTAAAGCTGGTAAAGAGTGTCTGAAGATGTCCCACCAATACCATATCAGAAGCTTCCGCTTCTCAGGCTGTTGTGATTGGTCGGTGCCCCTGTATTCATAAACTTTGGCTTTTAGCAATAAACAGTAACAATGTCGTAAACTTCACTTTATCAGTTAAGAACATGCAGATCCATCGAAGTGTAACAGAGGTCTGCTAGTCCTTGAGCAAATGTCAATCGTTGTTAGAGATCACACTTTTTCCCTACTATGGTGAGGGAAATGACACCGGACCAAATGGTGTCAGACCGGTTATATGAATTACCACTAATAAAAGAATCGTTAGTTTTGCCTTTTTATATTGGACCCGAGTTGGATATAAAACAAGCAGATTTACCAGGAGACATTTGCAAGCAGGACTTCAAAGGACGTTTCATAGAAGTGTTTAAGAGGTAAGTGCACACACACAATATCAGTATATTACAAAGAACAGTTTCAAAGCCGCTGTTTAAGTCATGGAAGCTGTTATTTGACTGTTGGTTATCTTAGAATGTGTATAGTAATAATTCTTATTACCAGCTGCAAGACTGTGATGAAACTGAAAGTAGTTTAGCGCGTAGCTCAGTTAAATGTTTACAATCTCTGATAACCAAACACTAATCCAGCAGCTCTTCCTCTTCTCTAAGGAAGACCTTGCCCCTGTTTTGGCATATTCCTTTGGGCGGAGGTTATTAAATGCACTCGGAATAGTGAAATCATGTACCCGGGAAGTAGAGGGCTGTAGTCCGATCCAGCCGTTCTCTGTAGTTCATGAAAAACGAATTCTGTTACAGACAATATCTCGCTTGGCACTGAACTTTGAGCTTTATCATTTTGCAGGTATTATTTATGCTCTAACAGCAACATTACACACTAACTTAAGGTTGAAAAATGCGATCGCAGGGAACGTGGGCTTTTAGTGATCACAATAATCGACTGGACCTTCTTAAAAATAATTGAGCTTAAATCTTTGAAGCTGTTTGAGCAACCCTGATATCATCACCATCATCCATTGTAACACCACCTACGAGCACTTCATTAAAGTGCTAAATAATTTAGAAATAAATACTAATCGTAGTAATCAGAATTACATCAAATGCATTTAAAAGTAAAGAGTTGAATTCAAAGACAGCAAAAAACCTTTTCAGTGATTAACTTACAGTCTGGTCTGTAGCCAACACTCCTTGGTGTTCTCTTCACCAGCAAACTGCAAAAAAGTAATATAAAAATAAATAAGAAACACAAAGGCATACAATAATTGTTGAAATTCATTGCATTAGTCATGAATATATAATTCTTCAGAAAAAAAGTAAATAAAGTGCAAGTTGTCAATCATATTTACAATACCTGGCCACTTTCACCATTTTTGGATTATACTGCTTGAGAAGTTCTAACAAGGTCTTCATTGTCTTCCCAGTGTCAATTATATCCTAAAAACAAAGCAAAGATTATGCAGATACTTTACACATTTGCTGGATTTTTTTTTTTTAAATGTAATATGAACAATAAATTCAAAAATACCTCCACAATCAACACATTCTTTGGTGCCAAAGCAGATATACCCAAAAGACAAGAAAAAAATCATGTATTAACATTTTAAGATTAAATAATCATAGACAGGTAACTGCAAGAGGACACAAAATTTCATTAGCCAACGAGAATAAATGATATGATAATATATTTTACCTTCAGAACTAAAGATAAGCATGCAACATTTCATTCAATATTTTTTAATAAATGTAGTTAAAACGAACAAAGGCATTACAAATATAAGACATTTTGACAAACTTAAAACGTACAAATCTATATTATGTTGTTTCGTGATCCACAGCATGTCAAAAATGCTGTCAAAACAGATCATGACAGATTTAATTTTTTAAAACATTGTTATGTAATGTTTTATCCTCCGCAGAAGGATACTCACCTTCCCTGTGAGCGTAGACAGATCATCTCCTCCAATCACCTTAATTTCACCTGTAGATTGGTCGTTCTGTTTTTTAACACATTTTTAAAAAGGAGAAAGCATGGATTCATATTTAGATTAAGTGACACCACCACTGGTCAACACTCAACCTTGAAACAACACTGTATTTGTATACAGTAGTTACAGAGATCAGCTTGTTTAAATTTAATGGCTAAAAAAATGAACATAACAAGGTTGAATGATTAGAAAACTGTACTTGGTAACTCTTGAGGCGAATGAAGTCCACCGTCATTGGAATGGAACGATCACTGTTGCGATTAAGGGCTTTGATATAATCTAGAAGGTCAGCAAAAAACTTGTAGCCCCCTTTTAGAACACATAGAGCTACTATATGGTGGCCGCCCATGTCCTTCATGATATCTCTGGCCAGACGTTCGGTTCTGTAGAGGTCAAGTCAAACAGACAAATCAGCTCTGCCTGCTGCATAGTCACCAGTCTGCATAGTCTTTTAACCAAATATCATTGGGTAAACCTCCTTAGCCATGATATCATGTTTGGGATATTGCTCTAGAAAGATTTAAGGTAGGACAAAGGTGTTTGCCAGGTACCTGTCCATGATGAGTCCGTGTGGAATATACACCCGTTCCAAATCAGACGCATAATGTTTTGGTATACAGAAGAGGTCTAGGTCATAACCAGTCTCCTCATCGCTGATCTAAAATACGCATTGACATCATTTAATCATAGCATACTTGATAACAGGGTAAAGAATAGTGAGCGGTTAGCTTAACAGATATAATGTTATCTAGTAAAACAACAGCATGAAATAGAGCAGTAGAGGCCTTTAACCTTATTATCTATTGGCTAAGCGGCTCTTGTATCAGTTGAGGGCAACAGAGTTAACGTTTGACTTCTTTTTCTCATACACTTTTGTCTGTGACATTTTCCATTATGCTCTTGGCAAACATTACAGTCAACAATTCTTCAAACTTCTCACTTAGGAAACTTGTGTATATATCCACTATTCAAGACTGAAACATAAAGGGATAGTTCACCCAAACATAACAAATATCAAAACCTGTATATGACTTTTTCTTCTGTGGAACACAAAAGAAGATAACTTTAGATATGTCTCAGTGTTTTCGTGTCTATACAATGCAAGTCAAAGGGGGAAAAATGTTGTTTGGTTACCAGCATTCTTCAAAATATATTTTGTGTTCCGCATACAATGTTTATAAGAATATAAAAAATAATAACAATATGAGGCTGAGCAAATGATTTTTTTTCTTTTTATGGCCTTTAACAGTATGTAAGAATTTAGTTGTCAATACTGTCACAGCACACGAGAAGTTATAGTAGTAAAGTAATGGTGAAGATCAGTTTCACACAGTATCATGAGTGTGAATGATGAAAAGGTTAAAGGCCTGTGGTTTGTTTTTACAGTGCCTGCAAACCATCTAGATCATTTTTAATCATCAAAGTAGCTTCACTTTAAACCTTACCCTTAACCTGGAGGTCAAACGGTGTTAAACAGCAAATGCATTTACCCAACATTACACAACATTAATAAGTCTACAGAATGTGAGAATACATGTTGTATAAAATGCATATTACAATTTGGTTTTAAAGCTCTGCTATATTATAATGGGTCAATGGTGTTCACAGAATACCACTATATGTAAAGACACTTCCTCTCAACTGAATTCACACAAACTGAGAACACTCCTACCCACTGTTTTTGGTGTACGTCGTGTATATTTGAAAAGAAAAGCAAAACACTTTTGTTTATCAGTTATACGCATGTTGACTTTTTATGTTTGGTCTTCCCGTGAGATGTCCTTGAATGACGAATAACGTGCACCTGATGGCCTGGGTTCCTGTGGGAGCTTCCCTTCTCCATGTTACTTTCAGTGTCCAATTACAGTGCAACCCCAAATCATAATATAATCTGGTCCATCAGACCTAAAATACGTTGATTTTAAAATCGAATCCGCAATGGATTCAAGTCAATTCGGAATCTCACACCGTCACCAGGATGCAATGTGTTGCAAGTCACTTTGAACCACGTCACACAGACACCTGATGGGTTTCCTGCTTTAAAGTCACATGCGTGCCACATGTGTCCCTGTCAAATCTACATGATTCTTTTTTGCAAATGTATTTCTTTATAAAGTGGGTACGTGTCTCTCAAACAAGAAAAACAGACACTTAGTCCCTCCTTGCATTGATTTAGATTTAACAAACCCATGTGAGCTTCTTACCTAGAAAGAACTATGAATAATAAAACGTGCACATGTGGCAAAGCACGAGCTGGGGCTGTCTAAAAACGTACCCCCCAGATAATATGCAAATGTAGGGCGGCTTCAGAAACTATGACAAAAACGGTTTGCCATACGCATTAGCACGATACGACACGCTGTACACAAATCCCCTTCTATACCTATAATTCAACAATACAGAGCATGTTTTTCTCGGTCACACAAGTCAATCGACACTCGTCTACTGCACAACTCAATGTCAGACACATCAGACAGATTCTAAGAAAAGTTACTCAGTCAGTACCGTTGCACATTATCACGGTTTATAAGAGGAGAGATGAATGGGCTGCATCACATGTGGCATCTGTGAAACTCGTGCTTTCTCCGAGGCCCCTTTCCTTCCTATACAACTTGAGTTAACGTACCACACTGCACATCTGATGCGTTGTTAAAAATAAAAAGTTATGAAATGTATATTATGTCACCTAACGTTAGTTGAATAATTGCCATAGTGAACACGTGAAAGCTGCTCAAGGGTCGCGGTCTAGGAAAATGATTGAAAGCGTGTGTGTACACTCACCACGACACAAGGGCTCGCAGTCGCCATGTCCGAGCTGCTGCTGTGGGTCTCGATTCCAACAACAAATACCGAACGGTGCTGCTTCCTATTCTCAAATTTCGCCTCTAAATACAGAGCTTGAGGGGTTTCTATCTCCCGCAAAGTACAGTGTGGGTGTTATAGCGTTAGAGGAGGAATGGCGTCTGCTAACCAATCAGCGTTTAAGCCGAGCTGACACTATGAGACTACTTGAATTGCTATGGCGCTTACACTACACAACAAAGTTTCGTGTCATCCTTCATCTTCTTGTTGTGGCAGCACGCACAATACACAACGCGGAAAAAGTTAAATAACAACAAGACCTTGGACGAGATGCAGATGCCACCAAAACGCGCTAATTTCTAGTTTGGTGGTGTGGATGGGAAACGTGTTTTGGTGCGTTAACGCCATCCACTGGAAGGGAGCGTGATTACAGTTTATTATAGGGTTTTACATATTCTATTACACATACTTGTTGCTTTAGTTAGTTGAGATAGCTTAAATTACTTTATATATTTTATACCAGCCATTTAACACGCTCTGTAATGTTAATGGATATATGCCAGGCAACAGTTTATTCATCCACGCGTTGTAATTGGCTGGATTAGTTCCAGTGTCATCGCACACAAGAGATCACATCTTGGGGAAAGTTTCAACAGTGTTGCCAATTTAGCAATTTAGTTGCTAGAAAACTTTGTTTTCAAAAAGCAAACAAATGTAGTTATTTTTATATTTATTTGGCAACTTGTAGCATTTTTTGAAAATTGACTTAAATAATAAAACAAACCATGTTCTTTATTTTCTATCACACACACCACTTGTATGTGTGGCTGCAAAGACTATAGAAAAGTGATTCCCAAACCAGTCCTCGAGGACCCCAGTACTGCACATTTTGTATGTGCATATAGGTTTCCCTTATGGTTTGTATAATGCGTCTGCCAAAATGTCAGATCCAATTTAGGATCTGACTAATGAACTGATTTGTTGGATCAATTGTGTCAGATGAGGGACACACACAATGCGGTACTGGAGTCAACCAGGACAGATTGTGAAATTGCATTTTTTCAGGTGGCAAAATATCATCTGCTATTGATCTTTACGAGCTGTAAGGCTGTCACACTGTCTAGCAAAACAGAGAAGAGCTCTAAAGTTTACAGTACGTTGAAAGATACATTAAGGTATAAAAATGCTTATGTGATTGTTCGCTATCTAATGCTCATGAATATAACTATAGAGTTAACATTAAAAATGAAACAATGAATGAATAAATACTTAAATAAATAATACTTGAATAAATAATGGAAAAAAAGAGGTGTATTTTGATTTGTGTTTCAGTTAATGGCCACAATGATGTCTATGCAACAAAGGGCACGTCTGTTTCCTGTTAGTATGTCTCACAAAAATGTACATACTGTACTTTTCCGTTACAAAAACAGCTTCTTGTGTATTCACGACTTGCAGTGAATGAGTTCACTACTCATTGGACGGGTTAAATGCAGAGGTCACCATAGCTGACAGATAGGTCACTCTCAGAGGACAGGTCCAGTGGAGGATATTCAAGATCTGGCCAGTGGTGCAGAAAGAAGAAGCCAATTGCTGTGGTTTAGGCGGATGGACACATCTTGGCTGAGAGTGTCTTGTGATAAAGGGCCGAAACACCCAATGAGGCTGAGGCGCACAACTGATGATGTGTCGCATTGATAAGAACCATACAAAGGGCATTATTAGCAGCAAGGGATAAGATGAAAGTGGGACATACAACTCATGAGATGTCTTTCTGATAGTGACAAAGAAAGGTGAGTATGCTGTGTATTTCTATAATCATTTATCCCCCAAACAGAGAGGATGCCTACCCGACGAACCCGGTGAAACCTCAGACCTTCTTTCCTCTATTCATATTCTTGAATGCTTCCCCTGTCATGCATAAGGCATGGGAATGTCCTATTGGGAAATTAAACTGTGCTGAAATAGTGGGATTATAACACCTTGTCCTAGTTAAGTGAATCTGAAAAAGTACATACTTTTAATGCATAGTATCAGTAAGAGAATTTGGATGCGGCAAATGTTTTTTTTCTCAGTTTTGCAAAGTTATTTAATGACGTCATAACGTAATGACTTCACAACGTAATTTAGCAACTTTTATAAACAAATTGACCTGCCTTTAGCAATTTTTCCTGAAAATGAGTTGGCAACCGTGAGTGTCAAGCAGGTTTGGAAATATTGTAGCACCTGGGATAGCTCGAGACAGGTCCAGATCACGTTTCTGACCTGCTTATACTTAAAGTCCCTGTGAACCAGAAGTTGCGATAGTTTTTACTTCCGTATTCTGACACATATCCGAGTGAAAAGGAATTTCAAAGGAGAAAGTTAGTGAATTGATTGGATGTGTAAAACAGCATTTGCATTGATTTAGAAATTAAGCAATAGACTGGCAGTTGAAGGGGAGGAGTTAGCGGATGCTCCGGCAAAGCTGTCTAATTTACATCATTTGAGATGTATCATTTCAAGGCAAAAGTGCATTTTACAGATTTAACTGAAGATTATCAGGGTACATGGACTTTAAAAAGAAAATGACCCACATTGTTAAGTTATTTACTATAAACTCTGCAATATTTCATTTTTTATTTCACTGGGACTTTATCAAGGTTTAGCGACTGAAATGAGCACCGATTTGGTCGCGATCCGGGGGTTTTGTCGCAGACTTTGAAATCATTCCCCGACAGCAAAATCCAGCCAAAAATCACGTAGTGTCAGCTTGCCATTATTAAACTGCTGCTGATTTTAAAAAGACATGCACCAAATTACGAATAACGTAGAAACACGGCGAGTTCGCTTTAAAAGGTCACTTATAATATGCCTTTCATATAAAATTATGGATTATTTTATATGGATATCTTTTTGTTCTATTAAACACAAAATAAGATATCTTGAAGAATTAAGGAAAACAAAATTTTTGACTGCCCCAGAAATATAATTGGCTAACAGTATTCAAAATATATTTCTTTATGTTAAAAAGAACAAAGTAATTTATACAGGTTCGGAACAACTTGAGGTTAAGTAATTCCTGACAGAATATTTATTTTTGGGTGGAGTTTCCCCTTTAAACTAATCCTTGTCCAGGAAACTGGCCCCAATTTTTTATCTTTAGGATGTTTCAGATAAAAGCTTGTAAATGTTACTTGCCCAGAAGGACTCTTATTTTGAATTGCCACAAATGTAAAGCATTCAGTGTGTACTTGGAGATACGCTACTACCTCATGAAATGAAGAGCAGGTCTTTTTTCTAGTGAAATAAGGAAAGAATGACCACAATGTCAGACCAGGTAAAGAAAAGTGCATGCTAGCCGATATTCTTTAATCCTGACATGTACTAAAAAGAAAACCACAGATATCCAATATTACTCATGAGTATAATACAGTAATAAAATATAATACATGTTGCAAGAGAGAGAAAAAAATAACAGGTAAAACAGTTGAAAGATAAATATTTTGAAATGCTTATTAAAGTTCATGATTTGAAGATGTACTTTAAACGGTCAAAGAGAGTCTTTTCTGGTGGGTCCTGTCAAAGAACTGCTTGCCAAAGAAGAAATTTGGGGGTGCAAGCAGAAGTAGATGAAACTCCATCCATCCAACCAGCCATATGCATTGAAGTATCATGATAACATATGTTTAAATAAAACCTATCCCACTATGTTACTATGTTATGACTTATTCCACAGTAACATATCAATGTCATCTGAGAGTGAACTAACATTCTCGTTTACTATGTCCATGAAATACTGTCTTTAAAGAGAGGAAAACTGAAGCTGTCAGGTTCTGTGAGCTGGTCCCTAGTTTCTAATGAAGCATTATACAAAAATATTTCTTTCGGCCCAATTGATATAATGTCTTTTGTGTTCATGCGTCATCTGAAAAAAAGACAGGAACCGACATGAGCACATTTCTTCTGATCAAACAGATAAAATATTACATTTGTTTCATTACATTCTGTCATGCTGTACTGAATACAAAGTAAACAGCAATACTTACATACAACATCCATGTAATTCATTTTATCATTACACTGTAAACAATATGTATGTAGAATCTCACCTAGTTGCCGTTGACCTGCAGCGGAGGATCTCCACTGTTGTCAATAGCAGCTCTCTCTCTACTGCGACTCTCCCGTTCTTCATCTTCCTCATCCCTTTCTTCATTTCCACTGTGATTCTTACAATATAGTCTAACAAAATCAAAAAGCGAAATAAAAATTTGCCCAATGTAATATTGCCAGATTACTCATACTGGATAAATCTTGAAAAAGCTTTTATTAGAACGTACTTGTAAATGCCTCTGGCCATATTCTCTATGTATTTGGCTTTGTCTTGCAGCCCACAGTGATAGTGGTAGGTCTTTACGCAAGCCTTTATCTCGCATCCTATTGTGGCACCTAGCTGGGCACACAGGGTGCATTTCTGAAATAAGAATACATAATCAGATATTTATCCTAAGAATAAATGTACTACTTTATCACGCAGTAAACAGGCTATTGACCATAAAACCAGATAAATCTCACCATTCTTTTTCCACGCTTTATTTCTTGAATAACCGTTTTAATTTCAAAGTTCCCAAATTCGGCACGTGAGGTGGTAGTTAGCTGGACAGTTCCCGAAGAGAAAAGCTGTGATAAAAACAAAAAAGCAGTTTCAGTTTAACAAGCCAATACAACCCTGTTAAATCTACACTCAGTCAACCAACCAATACGTTAATATAAAAAACTTTACTACAAAACTTTTTAGTTTACTACAAACTACGATTTTTTTGTATTTTAATAAAGGACTGCCTATTTTCAAATTGTTTTGGAGTTTTCAATCAGAAAGCCTCACCATGCATTTGTAGTGGGCAGCAACTTTCTTAGCACTGTCAGAATGAAGCACACCCCGCAGTTCATTCTCTTCATCACCAGCATGGCAGAATCCACAGCGAAGGCCTGAATCACTTGGGCTGCCTCTCAGAGGAGACCGGTCCCGCTGCAGCACACACAACCACAACACTTTTAGCATACGCTGTTTCTTTAACACCCAGTGCAATTACGAAACAAACCAAAATTAGGAAGAGTTTGTAATAAAGCTAAATCCTTTCAGAGATAATTGCCTCATTCCATATTTGATGTCTTTATGGATGTGTTCCCTAGAGTTTGAACCTATGAATTAAGCTACAGGAGATTTCTAGAAGATAAAATAAAGGGTATATGTAATACAGCAAAGGTGTCTGTATAGGTATTTAAGGTGGAAAGAAGGGAAGAAATAAAGGTTTAATGCACCCCATTGTATATACAGTGGAAACATGACATGGGTAAGAATTTGGGGATGGACTCATTCATTGATTATTCTACCTCAGGTACCCAGACCAGAGTATTTAAAAAAAACGTTTTTTTTATGAAAGTCTTTTTTATATAAAAAAGCAAGCAATGCATTTTTCTATTTAACTAACAGATAAAATATAAAAGTATTTAGCATTTATGAAGTATGATTCAGTAAATAATGTATTTTCAAACTCTATCCACCAGAGCAGTGGATCATGATAATTCATAGTGCAAATCTTAGTCCCAGTTGGATTAAATAAATAAAAATAAAGAACGACATAGGTTGTATTGTATGTGCAGTGGCTTACATGTGAGGAGCTCTCTGTATCATCATTGCCTTGTGAAGAGGTGGATCGTGTATCATCTGACTGTCCGCGCGATACACCTCTGATTCTACTTTTCTCAAAACGCCCCCTGCCTCTGCTCCTTGGTGGAGAAGAATCTGAGTCGTTGGCTGCAACTCCTTCTTCATCTGGGAAGTAAAAGTAAATAAATAAATGCAATTGTTTAAACAACATTAAACAATTGCCCAACATTAAACACTCCAAGTCCTTTATGTAAAATGAGAGAAAGATAATTACCGTCGCTTGCGTCTTGAGAGGCGTCTCTGTGTTTCCGACAATATACACTAATATTCAAAAAGCAAAACGTCAAACAATTAAAGCCATTAAATGGAAAGAATTGTGCTTTATAAATCTCCATACAATCACAATGCTCACATGTAGATTCCTTGTGAGGGATTCTCCTTGGTCTGAGCCTTGTCCCACAGAGCGCAGTAATAGTGATATGTCCGCCGACACGTCTTGACATCACAACCAATCGTTGCCCCAGGCCGGTGACAGGAAGAGCACATCTGAACAGGAAGTGACCAGGTAATTCAGTTCCTGCTATGCTGTTATGTTGATACTCTATATTTAGCTTAACTGAAAACCTTAAGAGCGTTGGTCTGTATGCGTACCAATTTATTTCCTCTCTTTATCTCCTTCTTTACATCTTCAATGGAAAAGCCTCCAATGTCTTCATTCTCTGAGTGTGATGTCACCAACGCTGAAGAGAAAAGCTGAGTAAAAATGAGTTATTGTTAAATTATAACTAAAATATGGAAGGAATAAAAATGTCAGATGTACAAGTTGTCAAATAATTGTCACTTAACATTAAATGATGCACTGTTATAACAACCTGACACCAGTGTTGCACTTAGGCATTCATTGCTATGTTTGTACTTGTTTGATAGGTACCCAAATGAATGATCCATATCCATCTATTTTAACCAAAGGAAAGTAGGTAGACAGGTAGACAAGCTCATATACCATGCACTTGTGATGGGCTGCCACCCTGTGGTTCTCTGAAACCAGTAGCTGTCCACACTCCTTGTCACGGTTGCTTCTACAGAAGGCACATTTACGAAGACGTGCTGAAGCTCCTTTTCTCTGTCCAGACATGACCTGTTTTCATGAATCTGTAAAATAAATTGCATAATGTATTGAAATAACTCTTGCTCTGCAATTTATTTGAAGATTTCTGAAATTAATTTTCTGCTTCTGTTGCTTAAGTATTGTTATTGGCCGTCCGTGTTATTGCCTTAAAATAATGAGTATCTTTGTAATTGGTATATTTTTTTACCTTGATTTGAATGGTTTTAACTACGTTTCCTATGTTTAGATGCTATTAATAACATGTATGCACTTGGCCGGACACTTTTATCCAAGGTGACACCAAAGTGCATTTAATATATATAAGTGTATGCACGTTCCCTTGGAATTGAAACCACAAACTTTGCTTCTAACACAATGCTCCCGGGCTGTTCCTCCACAACAGAAATCAACGTGTTTTCACTCTTAGTCTAAACAAAAACAGGTTTTCTTGATAATATCTTTATGCTAATTTCTCATTTTATGAATCATTTCCACTCCATGATTTCTATTTGCTTCTTGTCTTAGTCATAACTAAAAGAGGCTTTTTTGATGGGAAATACTAAGTAATGAAAATGATTAATTATGTGAGGTTTTGTGTTGGTATGTGACGTTTTGTGTTGGCAAGTTTCAGTCTTCTAGTTTAAGTTACAGAGCTCAAAGAGGTGTAGAAAGTGTCTTAGAAAGAGTGACAACATTGATGAATGATAAATATTGTTAAGTATATTATCAATCTCAGGAACGCTTACTAATACATAGTGATGTTTTAGAAACACAAACTCTTACTATTAATTCAACACGATGCATCACTTAATCTGAACCGAACGACTTGTAAGCAATCTGGAATGAGACATTTCTTTTAAGCAGAAGACATAAAAGAAATAAACTTTATAATTTAAGTTAATATTTTAACAACATTTTCAACAAGCTCACCTATATTAACCCAAAAACAAATGGCACAAGTGAATAATATCACAAACTACAACCCTGCTAATGTTATAAGCATGAGGGTAACAATACGTCAAACAAACATAAACGAATATAACCAAGCAAATATAAACTACCCAGTCTTTAATTGACAAAAATAAATAAGCGTATGAAAATT
This sequence comes from Triplophysa dalaica, assembly GCF_015846415.1. Classification (NCBI taxonomy): domain Eukaryota; kingdom Metazoa; phylum Chordata; class Actinopteri; order Cypriniformes; family Nemacheilidae; genus Triplophysa; species Triplophysa dalaica. Next base: position 11,838,798 of record NC_079557.1, read on the forward strand.
AGATGTGTGGCGTATTGGAAACACTGCAATAGCCTACCTAGCAGCTCCGACTGAGTTCACAAAACACATCACACAAGAGACGTCTAGCGCATCGTTAAAACACCAAACTAAAAAATCCCACATTTTGGTGTTTAACGATCATCAATTCATCGTCAATATTGTGTATAAAAAATCTACAACGTGCTGTTTAAAGTGGCGGTTTAGCCGCTATCGCGCGACACAGTAGCCTCGCTGCAATGATAGCCGAGAACTGCTCTCGCGCTACTACAACACAAACAGCAACGCAACACAGCGCGCGACACACCGTCTCCAGCAGAACAGCTGATACAACCTGCACATAAGTCTCAATGAACCCCTCTAAAATAGTTCTAGTAAAAAATGAGCATCCCTTATATTGCGTTAGTAAATAAAAGACAAAGGGGATGTGCAGGCCTGCGACAAAAGGCTTGTTTCGTCCCTAAGCCTCTTTCACTTTCTACTAAATGTGAACTATTCTAAAACTATGTAAAATCATGATTCCCCCAAATTATTTAAAACCGGTTATATAAATGTAAGCGAACCCTGTTAAGGCCCAGGTCCAACAGTAGATACAACAATGCTGATGAGCACAATTGTGCGGTAAATTTTCAATCTAAACATCTGGGATGAATATAAACAATAATTATGCCTAATATTTATAATAGGTCTTATCTGCGCTTTTATTTTTCCGCTTCGCGTGTGGATACCCGCCATAAAACATATCGCAGTTAAATAGACGAAGATATCCAGGACAAATTTCCACTCATCCCATTTATTCTCAAACTCTAAAACTGTACATTTAAGTCAATCTGACATTAGAAGTTCTTACCGCTGCTGTGTTGAATGGGCTGATAGATTGAGAATGGTTGGGAGCGCGTGTCTCTAGCTCTTCCGCTCGCGGAGCATTGTGAGCGTGTACGTTCAACTTCTCACCATTGCGAGGCGTTCGAGTGACGTCGCACGCTGCAAAAAGCACGTTTGTCCGACATTAAAACGCCCCCTAATGTACTCTGGCCACTGTCAAGATAGCTTGAGGAATAGATCGAGCAAATACGGATTAGGTCAGTTGAAAACACATACTAAACATTTCTTGGAAAAAGATTGTTTTGTTTAGAAATACACAGATGTGTTACTTACTTACTTGGCTAAAGCACATTTGAGAGACAATAGACGTTAATTTGTAGTTCTTTTGCGAAACGTTTGGTCGTTTTAAACACGGTAACAGAAGAACATCTGGATTTTGTATTATATACCGACATTTATCTAAACATTGACGGTAATATCAGTTATAAATCATTTTTACAATCGCATGTTACAAATTTTAATTGTGCTACTTTCGTGATTAAAAGAAAAATGTAGTTTTTTTAAGTTGTGTTTTGTTCTCTCATTCAACTTAAGTTCGCTGTATGTACAGGGTGTGCGTCCCGTCTGTAGATCTGATTGGCTGTGAGTTTACGTCAATTTAAAAAGGGGGCGTCACAGAAACTCTCTTCAACTTCCCTGATAAAGTAGAGCAGCGTACGCTTGTCGTGTGCAAGTAGCCAACCACTCCTCAATTAACCGCGGTTACTGGTCCTTGAAATATCTTCTTTTTAGCGGGTTAAGATAGTATGTTCTTCATAGCTCGAACTGGGTCCGTATATTCTGTTTAGTTGCCTACGGGTCGAGTTCAGCTTTGTTTTCTCATCGCGGATTGTAAAGTGGACGTTTGAGGCTGGTGTATGCGGTGAGTGTCTGCTTCTTCTCCACCTCCAACACACATCTACCCAGCCTGACATGTAGCTTGTAATTTCCCCTTCTATATGGCGCTTAAAATTCACATATGTTTACTTTATATTTGGTTTTAAATTAGTCTGTCCGTTTGCGATAACAGACGGTTGAGATTAGTTTAAAATACTCGCGACTGGCTCAACTGTCAAAAATGTCATTGAAAAGTTGAAAGGTTCAGTTCAGCCCTAACTGCGTGTCAAACAGAAAGTTTACACGAGCTTAAAAGTTCCCATATGATTAAACCCCACTATGACATGTTACATAGACGGAAAAAGATCACAATAAGTGATCCAAGTGGTTAGTTTCCTGGTGTACGTGTGCTTTTTCTATCTTGTTTGGCCATGACGATCATGCCAGACACAAGTCAGCTAGCCAGCGAGCTAACGTTAAATGGCTAAATGTCCATCCTGCTGAAGGATTAGGAAAGTGCAGGATTTTATGTACACCGTGTATTTTTGTGTAATGTGTTCGTGTAAGCACGTACAACGTGACGTGTTACATGTTGAAGTGACTATGATGAGAAATGTTAAGTTCCTGAGAAGTGTTGATCGATAATTCCTGGGTGGATGTTAGCTTAGCTAACCGGGGACTTAGCTGTTCTTCAAGTTTAACAAAGTCTTCGTTGCTCATCGATGTGAAGACTTTTAATACCTCGACGTGTTTTGTGTCACGCTTCCACATCTGGTGAACTGTCCGTATAGGTAAATGTTGGCGTGAAGCGTATTTGACACACTTATACAAGTCCATTCATGAGGCCATTTTTGGGCTACTTGCATAATAGAAATAGAATCACAATGAATTGCACTTTCTAAAATTGTAACTAAATGTTATAACTTTAAATCTATGATATGGAGAATATCTTGTTAATATTGTAAAATATGTTTTTAATACAATACTGTTGAAAAATAGGTATTATTTTACACTTATATTGTTAGTGAGCATATTTATTTATACATTTCTGTGTTGACACGATTTTGTCAATTGATTTTTAAAGTGATAGTTCACCCAAAACCATAATTTACTCCCACACTTGTCATTTCAAACCTGTGTGACTTTTTTTCTTCTGCAGAACACGAAAGTAGATATTTTGATGAATATTTGTAATCAAAAAGAGGCAATACCCATTCGCTTCCATTAGTCTTACGTACATACAGTGCTAACCACCTGGAACCTCATTTGCTTGGTGACCAACATTCTTCAAAATAGATATATTTTTGTGTCCATTTTCGGTTTAACTATCCTTTTAAATACTTGTATATTTCTTTATGTCAAGTGCTTAATTTCGATATGAGCGCTCACAAAATTCACTAAGTTATTGTTATTCCTGCCAGAATCCTAAAAACATGCGATTTTGTGTTTTCTTTAAAGGTGAAACATTTCTATCGTCATTCAACATCCGACACATACCCTAGCTTAACATCATGCCATTCCCCTTTGGGAAGTCCCAGAAGAGCCCTGCAGACATAGTGAAGAGCCTTAAGGAGAATGTGGCGTACTTGGAGAAGTTAGAAGCTTCTGAAAGCAAAAAATGTGAAAAGGTTCAATCTTCTTTTCCTCAATGTGCTGTTATTTGGATGCATGTTTTAATCCAGCTGTGTATTTTCGTGCTTTTGCTCGAGTCAGACAAACCGACTGTTTCTCCTGTAGGTTGCAGAGGAAGTATCAAAAAACCTGGCGTCATTGAAAGAGGTGCTGTCTGGCACTGGAGACAAGGAGCCTCAGACCGAGGCAGTAGCCCAGCTTGCTCAAGAGCTGTATAACACCAACCTCCTAATTTCCCTCATAGCGAATCTGCAAAGGATCGACTTTGAGGTGAGTAGTTCTTTTTGAATATGTTTTGTTTGGATATCAAAGACTTCTGTGCTGCTGTCGGTTATATATATCTGAAGATTTATCGCTTCATTCCCTTAACTCTCATTTGTTCTTTGATTTTATAACACGCTGTTCATCAAAGGGAAAGAAGGATGTGGTTCATTTGTTTAGCAACATAGTACGCCGCCAGATTGGCTCTCGCACACCAACTGTAGAGTACATCTCTTCTCACTCACAGATCCTCTTCATGCTGTTGAAAGGGTACGTTTCCAGACCCCAGGCCACAGTCATGACACTTTTTTTTTTCAGAAGCTATTGATTACGCTGGCTTTTCCAATCGATGTTATGGTAGAATGTGTTTGTACAACCCCATTTCCTGTCCAAGTGGTTAAGATGACAGTAGTGTTCAGCTTTTACAGCAGAAACGTATCTATTTATTGACACTGGTGTCATATCATGACTTTATTTTGGGTTGTATATTAGCATGTATAAAATGCACTGTGTATTGTCTCCCAAATGTAGCTATGAAGCCCCAGAAGTGGCTCTTAACTGTGGAATGATGCTGAGGGAGTGTCTGCGTCATGAACCTCTTGCCCGAACCATTCTGTTCTCGGAAGAATTTCATTGCTTCTTTCGCTATGTGGAGCTGTCTACCTTCGACATTGCCTCAGATGCTTTTGCGTCCTTTAAGGTGTGTCATTTGAATAGAGTGTCATCTGATTAGTGTTCTAAAGGCATATATTACCCAAATATGAACATCCAACACCATTAACTCCTCATTATCCTGTTTGACTCAGTTTGATAGCCTCAGTTCTCAAAGCAGCATCAACATTCCTTAAAGTTTCTCCTCTGTTTAAAGAAAGAATGTCTTATAGCTTGTTTATGGGTAAATGATGACACAATATTTATTTTTGTGATAAACTGACCATTCTTTACATAACTTGCCTGTGACTTCTGTCCAGTGAAGTCATACATTTTAGGTTAATTGTTCCATTTAAAACAATGGCATTGATAAACGAAATAAATATGTGTATATAATCTGTTATTTTGTTTTTAGGATCTCCTGACAAGACATAAGATCATGTGTGCAGATTTCTTGGAGACAAATTATGACAGAGTAAGTTACTCTTATTGCTAATATTTCATGTGTAAGTGCTCTTGTGTAGCAGTGATTCTGCCTGCTCCACTCAGACAGAATGACCTCTTGTACAGCACGGCTGTGATTCAGCTGTCGCACAAAGACACATTCAGTACAACTACACCAATGGTGTAATAATGCTTTTCTACAACAGTTTGAAGTGACAACTTCAACTCTGAAGTCCACCTTGCACTATCTGTATACTTGCTTGAAATGTTGTAAACTAGAGATAGCACAATACCATTTTAAAAAGATCTCAGCAATATTGCATCCCTGAGTATCTGCCGATACTAATTCAGTATCATCTTAAACCTAACCATCTAAAAATATTATGCTCAAACTGTAAAACTATTATATTGTACTGTCCTAAATGAAGACATACTATTTGGGAGTAGATAACATCAAAAGAATATTGGTATTAATGACCTAGTCTTGCCTTTGAAGTATAACGTACATATACAGTATACTGTATATGCACTCTTGAATTTAAATGAGAACCCAAATTATCGCCTTTACATAAGGATTATCATTCATGTCTGTGTTATGACTGTGTTTTTAGGTGTTCACGGAGTATGAAAAACTTCTGCACTCTGAAAATTACGTCACCAAACGTCAATCTCTAAAGGTGAGAGTATACCACTGTTTTGTAACACACAATGTTGTTTTCAATAATTCGAGGTTGTTATGGTATTCGAACCCTTGAGGCAGCAATTCAACCATCAGGATGTACACAGAATAGCAAGTTAATGAAGTCTTAAGATCGAAATACGTTTTCTTTGTTCGTAACTTGAATAGCCACATACTTTGACTTCCAAGGCATACTGCATGACAGAAAGAATATGTTAGGTGATTTGGCTTCATTCACTCTCGGCATATTTTTGGGTGACGGGCTTAAGTTTGTTTTTACCGACTGCTGTATTGTGTCCAGCTCTTGGGAGAACTCCTGCTGGACCGGCACAACTTCACAGTCATGACCAAATACATCAGTCGAGCAGAGAATCTGAAACTGATGATGAACATGTTGAGAGACAACAGCCGCAACATCCAGTTTGAAGCCTTTCACGTCTTTAAGGTATGTTTGAGTTTGCATGTACAGCGGTGCATCCTTTGTAATGTAATATATTTGGATCGCTTAGGATGTGCGTCAAATGCGTAAATGTACATTCCAAGTTGCTCAGTTGCTGATTGGTTGGTCGATGTAGTGACTGCACTTTTTTATTACGCCTTTAGGTGTTTGTGGCTAACCCCAGTAAGACACAGCCCGTGCTGGACATCCTACTCAAGAACCAGTCCAAGCTGGTGGACTTCCTAAGCCACTTTCAGACAGACCGTTCTGAGGATGAGCAGTTTTGTGATGAGAAGAACTATCTCATTAAGCAGATTCGGGACCTCAAACGGCCTGTACCTCCAGAAGAATCCTAAAAGATAGCAAGGCAACATAACACCAGTGAGCTCGGCTAGTGATGTGGTTTGTGGGTGTGAATTTATAGGAGGAAAAACCAAATAAGTCCAAGAAAGAAAGGCATCGCTAGAACGAATTCTATTCACATCCAACAAAACCGAGAAATGTCAGTATGTGCCTCTTCACATGGGGCAGGCAGGCTTTTGCTGTGAGAGGAGCTAAAACCAAGCACTCCATTTATACCCAAAACGTTTTTTTTGATATATTAAGACTGTTACTTCATGTACAAAATTAGTTTAACCGATATACCTTTAGTCACACAGGCAAATCTTACCAAACAGATTAAAAATATACCCAGTGCTTGCTCAGGGCTTTTAATGTTTTAAAGGTATGAAGCTAGAACGAGTGTATTGGTACATGTATGGCTTGGCATATTTGCACTAAGTCTGGTAGATTTGCTCCAGGAAAGCCATCAGTGCGCCGTAAATGAAAACCAAATTTTATGAGTAATACAAAAGGTGGGAAGTAAAGTTTTAGGTCTATCTTTTGATATAGAAACCCACATTTACCTGGATTTTACTATAGAACATTCAGAAAATCTGTCAGACGGTCAAACAAAGTGAGACTTATTTTATAAAAACAGTCTATACCCCGTAGAGTTTAGTGGTCATGTCGGATGCCGCACTCTATTTCCATTTAAATGAGTGCCTTATTTTAGTAGCTCGGTCCTTCTGGGTTTTCTATTACATTTATCTCTAACATTGGATTTGTACTATTATTCTGTTTTTGCTTGGGCTAATACTTATAGGAGAATTTTGCTTCATTTGAACTATTAAAATTAGTTATAAAGCAGTACTCGTTTAAACAAGTAACAGAATTTAATATTTTTCTATGAACCACGCAAGGAATTTGGGGTTCACAGTCACGGTACACAAGTTTAGTGCGAAACATGATTACCCCCACATATACACTGTAATACCAATAGAATGTTGACTTCTGGAAGCCGGTGTGCCGTGACATTCCTCACGTTGCAATTTGATGGACAGCTTAGACAAGCCAATGAAGAGATTAACAGATGGTTGCAATAGGAAAGACAGTTTAACACATTTTTTCATGTCTTGCACTGTCAGACTTGAATGAGCCAAAACTGTGGTAACACACATTAAATCTCATGCCTAGAATTTCGTTCTCCTATGGATCGCACCTTTCAGTACCTCTTGGAAGTTTTAGATGAAATGCAGAACAGGATTCTACTGATGTTCCATTCTAATCAATAGTCTCTTAAGTTGAATATATATTTGATGTACTCTGTTTGCACAAAGTCCTTTCTCATATACCTCATAGGTTTTAAGTTCCTAAGTGCTGTTTATTTTTCACTTGGCATCTGTTAGTTTCAATATATTATTGCGCATGTGGGGCAGTAGTTTGAATTATGCAAGCAAAAACAGAAGACCTTACAACATGGGAAACATTGTAGTTCACAGATGTTGGATAGGACCTACAAGGGAAACCATTTCTGTTTTGCAGTTTGTTACTGGATACCTAGAATGTTACAGGTGTGAGAAGAGCACTTGCTGTTTGAGCCACAATTTTACTCCGAAAGGTTTTATTGGTTTATAAAGAATGTCAGCAAAGATGTTTTTGCAGGTGGTGTGACTTTTGGATGTGGAAATTGTAATTGTAACTTTTTCAGAGGTGCAAGCAGGAAACTAGATGAGCCGCCATACTTTGCTTTTATTAACTGCAACCAGTGTGAAATCGCATTGCTTTTGTCTTAATTTGTAGAATATTTGCACCTGCCTTTCTCCAAAGGTTCTACAGATATTAAGAACACAATTATTTTCTAGGTTTTTGGTCAGATGTGATTTTCACTCAAAATATGGATTTTAAAGAAGATATTGTCCTAAAATAAATAAACGCCTTGCACTTTCTGATTTCCCATTTAGCGAAGGTACTCTTGAATAGAGGTTAAAATATATTAAGAAATTTACAGTATGGTGGATTATATTCACCTTATATTAACTTCAGCTTTGGACTGATGTTTGCTATGCTTATTTTTCATCTGTTGCCTTTTTCACTCATTTCCCCTTCAGTTTCCTGTTATATTTTCTACTGTGGGAGAGGATTATATATGTACATAATTTTATTTTAAAAGCGAGTAAAAGTGTGGGGGCATATTGAAAATAAAATAAACAATGGCACTCTTTGACTTATCCATTATTTAACCAGTTGAATGCATTGAATGTTGCAGGCTTGAGAACCGTAATATAAAATGTCTTTAAATAAACACACACATTTATAAAATACAGTTTTATAGTTGATACAGTCTCAATTTCAAGATCCATACACACACCATGAGTTCGAATGAAATGTCACAGACCATGTGTCCTTTGAATTCGATACGTATGTGATATCTTGAAGTACATGATTCTTGACGGTATCAATGGTAACAACAAAAACGTTATGTGGCCTAAACTTACTTCAATAACTGTTGAGTAGTTTTAATTTCATACAATTAATATACATTAAATTGTTGTTTTATATTCAAACAGACCGGAAGTTAACTTTGGGCCAGGCTTATTACCATGTTGAATTTAGTGGCTCTATTGGGCCTCTTTGAAAAGTATGCAAGTTGTTGACTCGGGATGCAGAGCTAGTGTTAAAGGGGTCATATCACCCGGCTAAAACGAATATTATTAATAGTTTTAGATGTAATGAAATGTTTATACATGATTCATGGTTCAAAAACGCTGTATCTCCTCTTTGCCTCGGATCTCTGAAACGTGCAGATTTTTTACAAACCTCATCGCTCTGAAAAGCGAAGTGTGCTATGATTGGCCAGTTAATACTGCAAACTTGTGACGGAAAAGTGACGCTTACCATATTTGGAACATCAGGTATTGACATTTGCAATTGTACTGACATGTACGCCCATCTTACTTGCGAATACATTTGGGCGGTCAAATCATACCACGAACTGACGTAAATTGTTTAGGGGTGTGGTTACACTTTTCAAGAAGGTCTGTGTGAGCATTCGCTTTTAAATAGAGTGCATCTTTTATTCCAACACTATAAATTTTGAAATCTTAGGTGTCATGCATGGGCAAATTATAACACACCAAAGACACAGAAAAACATATTCGCGCCATATGACCCCTTTAAAACATTTCTATAATTCTGCAATTTGAATCATTGGCTACTGAAGTGTTTGCGTAAGAGATCAAGAGCTGCATGGCTGCGGGCATGACTGTCCCTCTCAGCACACAGTTCAGTCTTCACCCGTTCCAGCTCTCTCTGAAGCTTCAGAAGAGCAGCTTCATTTTCAATCTCAGACACTTTCTCCAGTTTGTCTCTTTCAGTCCTCTTTTGTGCTTGTACCCCATCCAGTTCCCTTGCAAGATTGATCCGCTCCTGCTCTGTCTTACGCAAGTCTTCTTTTGCTTTTCTCAGATTTGTTTTACAACCGTGTACCTGTTCTTCCTTTTCCCTGACCTGTATTGCAAGCTCGTGCAACTGCTTGTTCATTTTTTGCCCCTCTGTCTTTAGATCATTTATCACGAGGGACTGACGTGCAGCCTTTTTGCTGGAGAGGCTTAACCGTTCCTCCAGTTTCTCCACCAGCACCTGCAGCATTCTCTTCTCTTCATGTTCTGCTTTTAACTGTTCCTCTGCAGAGTTGAGCCTGTGAATTAGTTGACAACGGTCTTGTGTCATCTCTGCAAAACCAGCTCGTAGTTTGCTGATGTCCTTTTCATTCAAAATGCTTGTGTCTTTCTCACCAACCCTCTGGTCTGTAAGGTTTTCATGGGTTGCTTCTTCACACATTCTGTCTACAGACAGCTCCTGTCTAAAGATTCGGTTTGTCAGGGCCTTTTTCTTTTGCAGCTTCTCAATGTGCTGCACCTCTTTCAGAGCAGTTAGGTAGATTTGCCTTCGATGGCCCCTCTGGGGTTCTTCCATGCATGTGAAATGTTTTTCACTTGAGTTGATCTGGTTCTCCAGCAGGTTTTCTAAAGTGAAATGAGGAGGGAAGAGTTTCTCCACCCAGTGATGATCCACTCTGGAATTCAGCGGTACTGATCCCTGCTTAGTGTTTTCCTCTGTGATGTCCATGTTTGAACTTGTAAAACGCCAATGATGAGCTATGATTGAAGTACAGAGTTGGTTTAAATAAAGGTTATGGATCACAACACTCTAATTTTTTGCTACTAAAATAAAATAGCATTTAAAAGTAATTACAACTTTATCAAATTGAGTTAAAACTTTTTATGAGTTAAATCAATGTAAAAACATTTCAATTTAAAAAAGTAAGTGATGTATCTTGTTAAGCCAATTTGGTTGTACTTAAAATTTAAGGCAGCAAAAAATAATAGTAATAAATGAGTGTACAGTTTAAACGATAATTTATACAATAAATACATGCATTCCTTTATTAGTAACCACCAACAATTTACCTGCATGTAAGAGCACGTGTCACTGACCCCGTTAGAGCCGTTTTCAATGTAAAACCCTTTGGGGCTAAAATCAGTGATAACCGTGAAAAATCACACATGCAATGGGTAACTGATCATATCTTTAGGTCAAAATATCTGTACGATTGACGGTAGATACTCACAAACAACATTGGCGTCGTTGACAACAACAGCGCCTGATGAACTCAACTTCCTGTTTTCATATGAAGCGCGTCAAACGCCACGCGCCCTCTGGTGGCAGACTTTACGTTTACATGCAATAAAGTCACGAAAACTTGTTCTACAACTGTTAACTGGCAGAGGTTTCAAACTGCTCTTGGGGATTCATTGACACTACTAATTGGTAATTACATAAAATTAGAGTTATTTGTTAAACTAGATGTATAGGAAGTTAAAAAAAGACTTTATGGAGTGTATTGAAGAATTATCTTAATGTTAATGTTTATGAATTCCAAACTCTCTTTTTGATTGTGACGCTTACATTTTAAAAATATGTGTGTTAATTGGAGGAAAGATACTGTTTCATAATGATGTTTACATAATTCACTTGACTTCATTAAAATTGTTTATATAGCCAAACAACAAACCATAACCAAATAGTAATACTCAGTGTTGTCTGTCGTTTATAATATAATTTTTTTAAATAAACAACTTTTTTCTTGAAACATTTTATAACCATGTTATTTACTTTTGGAACAACAGTTCTGGCATAATAAACATATACATTCATACACAGCCTATCCTATTTCTCTTTTTTACTTTTAAATGCTTTAAAACTGTTCTTTGTGCCTTGCGGGTAGAAAAGTAGGTCAAAGTTCAAAAGGATGCTCACTACATACCTCCTGTTTAAAAGATTGTGAGTTTTGGTTGCGTTTGTCTTCTAAATTTTTGTACTTTTTAGAAATTGGTATTTATATCTTTTGAAGTCTAAATTATATGCGTCTTGTTTAAAAGCAGATTTGACAACAGACACACACAATGAAGTTGTGAATGAAATGACGCGGGAACACTTAGGGAAATTCTCTTTGAAGACTAATACAATAGTGCACATCCAGCCCACTGTGGAGTAGTGGGGGTTGAGTGAACCGGGGTCAAAGGTCACCGAAGCCTTCTGTCTCTATTTGACCACAGTATTTACGGGATAGCCCGAGCCAAACATAGAAAATCCAACACTCGAAATCATACTTATGAAATGTTTGATTTCAAACAATATCGTAAGGTTTCGATTTCAAGGAAGCCACTCAAGTGTTTTTTCTGATCTACATGTCTTTGCCAACTTTTTTACCCCCCACCCCCAACAAGAAAAATAGATGCTCTATAATCACATGCATGACATAACATTGTATTGTATCTTGACATGGATTGAACATGAAACATCTGCTCGACCTTCATTCCTAGAGTTTACTTCTGTGATAGTCAGGTCTATTCTACAAAATAATTGAATTGTACATTTACGTGAATTCATTTTAATGGTCTATTTTGCACGTCTAAAAAAACAATGCACTAAATCTGCTTAAAATACTTTATAAAGTTACCAGCAAACCAATCCAAAGATGAGACAAAAAGAAAATTCACTCAATACCCAACAATCACGTGTATTCGCATTAAATTAATTTACTCCGTATAAACTAAAAGTAAATTATCCCTCTAAATTGACCAATTATATCAATGTTGTGAGCAGTCTATAGTTGAGCGGATGTATGATATAGTTTTGGGGGGATTGAGTGAGTTGAGTCTGGGAGGAGGATCTCGAGGCCCATCATCACATGACGAGACATTCGCGCCTCTTTCGTAAACCTACAACCTGATGATCCCAAACAGCTCCTAACATACGCGCTCATTTAACTTCCACGGAGCCTTAAATGAGTATTAAAGCTTCAGTTGATCAAACCCGGTGGCCGGAGTTCATGCGCGGGTCTAACGCCGTGGGAAGAGATTGTTGCGGAAACTTTGCGATTGTAACGTTGCGATGTGTATCGGTGTGCGGGCTTTGTGTGGAGCAGCTGAGGAGCTAACAGACAATGTAATGTTTCACACTGCGTTTGGAAGAGATTGATCAGTTAATGGACATTAGATATAAATTGGAGGTGTTTGCTTGTCTGTTCACGTAAGTGGAATTGTTTTTATTTAACGTTAAATGAGAAAAAGATGTTTCATTAGACTGTCAGAGAAATACGGAGTGTTTATCATCTGAGAGGTTGTGGTCTTATGTTTTCTTTTTTAAAGGAAATGAAACAATTACGTAAGACGTTTTATGATTAACGAATTAATCTTGGCACGGACGCCTTGTAGTTTCTTTGACCTTTCTGAGTGAAATAAATCCGAAGCATGTTTTAAATTTCCTGTTTTAAGCTTTGCGTCGTGGTGATTTATTTTAAAGTTTTTCCAGCATTGGAGGATATATCCAAAGGCGATCCCACGCGTCCATTCAGATCATTATGCAAATGTGTTATTTATGTACGCAAACTCAAATCATGTAACGTCGGAAGTATGGACGTAGTTCACGTGGCTCCTTCTGCGCACTGATCCGTCTGTGTAACGTTAAATCTGTGCATTGGGGGAATATTGCTGTTGAAATGGGTTTAAGGGTCCTAAACTAGGGAGTTCATTTCCTGTTAGAAAACCCCGCTCTTACGTAAACAGATATGTACGTTTTCATTGGCAGTGCTTAACGCGTGGAGTAAAGTTCTTTCATTGATGTGCTTCGATGAAACGTCGTGAAAGTTCACGGGCCACACCAGCAGAAATTCGAGCGCCGACCCAAAGGCCTAATTTTAGATAAGAGACACATTTATGATCGGAGACATGTTCATCATCTGTTGTGTGTGCTTATTACTGCACGCCGGTTCACGTTTACGTTTTGAAAAGTAGCGTAACGCGCCTCTTTGATCATTGAACAAGAATTTTGAATTTAGGAGTGAACGGCGGGACTTGTACACGATAAATGTGACTTGGTTACATTTTAGGTTGCCTTGGGAGTAGATGCCGCATGTACGTTAATTAATTAAAGAGCTTTTTAGAAATCACGCCCATCATGAAGATCCTCCATTTTGAGAGCTCAAATGAGAGCGAGCAATGCGCGCCACTGAGGCCCACCAATGGCGTTCATGCAGACTCCAGGTGTACCTTGATCAAACTTTCAATGTTCATCTGTAAACTTTTTTTCTACTAATTTGTTTTGTGTGGGTCACGTGTTTATCTGTCTAAGTGTCACTTATTCATGTTAATTTTCTTCTTTTTTTCTAGGTGTTTGAAGATCACTGCCCCTTGTCTGAAAAGTTTATGATGGAGGCTCAAGAAAAAAGTTGTCCCCACTTTTTTTAATATGGCCCTCCTGCTAAGGTGCATCTTGTGTAGTTAGTGAATTAGTCTAGTATCTACTGCGCTGGATGCTCCTTTTGGCAGGAGTAGCCGTATATTTAACATCTGGAAGCGAAATCATACTTCATATCTGTTTTATTTTTGCTTCATGTACTGGCATTACAATGTTATTAATCCAACAGACTGGAATTGGCTTTTTGCTGCGAGTTGTGTAGTTTGTCCTGGCGGTTCCAAAGTGCTCACAGTGCAGGTAGTGCCAGTTAATCTACTGCAGTGTTTGCACTTAAAGTATTGCCGGTCACCTTCCTTCCGAAACCTTGAGCTACATCTGAAGGAACGGCCCTGTTTTGTGGGATTACAGCAAGTTTTGCAGGACTGCATCCAGCTTTATTTCTACACGCTGTGCAAATCCATGCAAAACTCGCTGCACCAGGGAAAGACTGCTTGTTCTACAATCAAAATAATGTTTTCAACAATACACCGCAGAAACTGTATCCTTTTTTTAATGATGTTTTCTCAAAGTTTAAGATATTGGTGAATTAAGTGCCATAATCCAAAACAGAGTTTTGTAAAGATTTTAAATGTATATTTTTATGCCTGCATATACACAGTATGTAATATTTAGTCTCTAAACAATGTATAAGATCTAATTGAATTGTATCATGTATTTATTAATTATTACTGCATTCAAATATTTGTCTTGCTGTTTTCGGGTGGATGACTTTGCAATTTTAACCACGTCCAAAATCTTCAGAAAAAAATTGCACGGTATCCATCTGTAATCCGCCAGATTCCGTTATCTGCATTTTCCTCATGTTAATGTTTACATGCTGTATTAAAACGCAAGAAATGTTATTTAATGAAAATAAAATGAGTCTCGCAAAAGTCTTTTTATCGATTTGTTACTTTGCGATGTAATGTGATTCAGAAACACTAGATGGCAGCAGATAACTTAAGAGTGACCGACACGTGATAGCCTGGACATGTTCATCAATTAATAATTACAATAAAAGTAAACATACAAATCTATTGGACGTGAGTGGCATCATTATTATAAAACGAAATGTCAATCTTATGACATGTCTACCATTTACCAAGTCAGTAAACTTTAATTGAAATGCATGTTGGGAAAAGCTTTGTTGCAGAATTGATCTTGGCATCTAGTGGACATGAAAGCAGCAGCAGGTCGGGTTCATAGCATGCGCCTCCTCATAACCTCAACTTTCCCACAAATGAAATTGTTCAAATAGGCTTTTTGAGAAATTAAAGTGATCTGGAAAACGCGTAGTCCCTCCTCAACACGAAAACGAGACCTTGATTAGTGAAGTTTGGGTCTCTTAATGATGCGGAGAGCAGGAGCTGTACGGGAATCCTCCTCTCAGACGCGCATCACAGAGCACGAGAGATGCCGACGTGGAGACCAACGCACTGCTGGCTGTTCACTTTAAGCAACGCAGAACATTCCTGCGCTCTCTCCTCGTTTTTCTAAGCAAACATTTTCCTTAGTTCTTCTTTTACAACCAAATCGGCATCCAAAATGACTGGACTGAAGTTGGAATGTGCGCTGATTTTGTGCGTCTTTTTATTGCCGTTCTCTCTACCGAACAGCCAGGTGCTGGACTGTCGCGAAGTGCGCTCATCTTTTCAGTTTTTGTACCCGGGGATGAAATGGACCCCAGAACAGCCGGTTTCAGGTAAAGATATAATCTGATCTAATCAGACAAAATCTGTTCTGTTTTATGTTGCGTATGTTGTGAAGTTTTATTTGCTTGCAATAATGCGGCGACGAGTTTGTGGAGACATTTTAAAGTTGCGTTATGTGTGATTTGTCCTCTGGATATTAAATGGAAACTGATTCGTACAGAACTGTTATGAGCTTTTAGTCTAAATAATGCCGAAAATACATTTCTTAAATAGCTGCTAGGCCTTTATTGTGTTTTTTTGAGTCATGATGTCGTGTATAGGTACTTTGAATATTATAACTGCATAATAACGAGAATATGTTCAATTTGTAAATATTTGGTTATGCTTTATTATCTTATTTCATACGATACTCATAAAAATAAGCATCCGGCAGGGTTGTCATCCTCGGCTGGGGAGCGGTGACTGCAGAAGTAGCCCGAGGAGAGCTGTAAATGTATTTCTCGTTGCCATAACTAGTGTGAAAATGGCGAATTGTGTTAGTGTGTTTATTGAGGTTGCTACATTTCCCGGTGGAGAGCTGAGGAGATAGATGAGTCGAGATGAATGACAGGATGGATGGCTGACTCTCTGCTTGACATCTCCCCTTAGCTGCTTGAAGCTTTAATTCTGTCTCCACTGGATACTGGAGAGTTGGGGGGAAGAAACACAAAGAGCGGAGTTTGTTTGGCCCTCACAACAAAAATTCTGCTGAAAAGGATCTTGCTTTTCCCTTGTGACTGCATGTTGTTGGGCTGTTTTATGTGCAAGTGTCTTAGTTTTCCCCCAAAGGCAGCAACTGGCTTTAAAAAGAACTATAGCCAAACTTATATACCGCAATGCTGCGTTGTTTATATTGAAGCGCTGAAAGAGAGGTGTTTACATTGTATCTTACTTCATCAACTTTATTGGTCATGTGAACTATACTTTTTTATCCAATAAACAGCAATGAAATTAATTTTGTCACTTTTCTTTTTGAAAGCTGTGAACAATTTAATGCCTAAAGTTGAAGCCAAGTAATTGGACGTGCGGATAAATGTTCATAAAACTATCTCTCCCTGATGGTTCAGCTGGTTCCAAGTGACCTTCTGAGATTTTCATTTAATCAGAGGTGCTGTTCATTTTTGCAGACGTTACATTTGCAATTTAAATGGATTGCATTTGGGTTAAGGACACGGCAATGGTAATGTCGGTGATTTATCTTCTCGCAGTGGAATTTAACCTCCATCAGGGTTTAGAAGAGCACCAGAGTTATGGAGTTCCTTAAAGTTTAAAGATCTTGTCAGGATCTGCATCTGTGATGTGCACAATGAGTGTTGTACATAAAAAAAGGAAAAATAAGAAAATATAGCGTGCTCGGTGGCACATGCCTCAAGTCCTTTCTGCTTTGGCTTGTAGGTTTCAAATGAAGTTCTTCAAAGGCATTTTCTACCAGTGGCTGGGTGAGGACCGAATGTCCTGATGGGATTAAAGACTTTTTGAAGCCCCTAGTCTTCTGAAACCTAAACATTTTTGTTCTCAGGAGAAAGGACTTACTGTGGGTTTTCCGAGCGCGCCGCAGGCAGTGTGGAGTCCTGATAGTCCCAGTGGCACCCGGCTCTGGACTTTATGCCTGGTGCAGTAATTAGTAGTGCGGAGAAACCCTCGGCTTCATTTCTTTGAATGAACATATCCCGTACAGTTCCGGGCTTTGTAGCCAGAAACATTAATAGGGTATCCTTGAATATATTACTGCACCATGAGGTTAATTGTTTGCCCTCATCATTTAGTATTCATTTACATGCATGTGCATGTCAGGTGCATCTTAAGAGAGGTAAAATGCACCAGTCCATACCAAAGAGAAGTAATTCCATAACAGAATAACAAGACAAGAACGTAATAATTAATTGGTCAAAGATGTAATGACCTCGATACAGTAATGTTCCAATGAGTTAAATCTTTACTTTGAACAACAGTGTAACTTATTAAAATAGATTTATTAAGCTTCCTGCTTACATAAAGACAAAAGTCAAAGAAAGCTGTTCAGTTTTCTTAAATGTTTCGCCTCTTGTGAACCCAATACACACCGCTGGCCTTCAATTGGCAAATGAATGTAGACAACCTTAATGTTAATTGGAAATGGGAATGACTGCAGGCCGTATAGTGTATCCGTCACCTTCTAGTGATTGTATCTACTCCACAGAGACTTTCCCCGCTTGCGAAGATTTAATGCTTTGCTTGATTTCTATTCCATCTCTCGCCACTTGTTTAAAGATCTTGCCTGTCAAGTTTTGTACTTTCCAAACTTTAATAAAAATGCTTGGCCTGCTTGACTAGTCTTTCGCGTATCCATCTTCTAAACATAGGTGGATTTTGTTTGTACCCGTTTCTCTGAAGCGCAGAAGAACAACCTCTGCACCATAACCCTTGTGAACTTATCGGTGGGCTTTAAACTTGCTGCCCGTGGTGATGTTGCATATGATATATGATGCATGGAACCACTGTGTTTCTGTTCTGCTGCCAAATACAATCTCTGCCGGCATCTGCGAGTGGGCTGAAGAAAAGAGCATCTTTAGCATGAGCAGGAGAGAGAGACTGATGGACTGACATTAGAGGGAAGAGAAGATGCTATGACTGATGTATCTGCTCTGGAATACAAGGAAGCCAGGCGGAGACACAGCCCTGAGGAAGATTGAGCTGAATTCTAATTATACTGCGTGTAATGCCAGGGGGCTACAGGAGCGAGAAGCCAATGGGAAGTTTTTCTCCCTCTCGTGTCCGCTGGCGTGTCTTTAGCGTTTTTTGTCAATGCCTCTCTCTCGAGTCTCAAGCTCCTTGCCCAAGGGGAAGCATTGAATGTCAAAGCACAATAGACAGCTTACTGTCTTTTTAGTATCAAAGGCACCTTTACACCAGCTCACATCCAGACACCCGTATCATGGTTAGCTTTTGTCACAAAGTGAAGCCTAATGTTTTGATGTGCAGTTGATGTTTATCAGATTATGAAGACGTAAGAGTGACCACAGACAGTGGCTTTTTAAGGATCTCTTTATTTTCGATGTATTCTTCGTTAATTGAATAGTCGTTATTTTGTATATAGTAATAAGGGCAGAAGAAAGTCAGTGATCTATCAGCAGTGTTCAGGATCAAAACAGGGTTGAGATGAGAGCGAGCCGTATTCTCTTTCGGTTGTACACATGGATGAGATCCAGCTAATGAAGTACTGCTGACCTCCCTCAAGAGCTTGTGTTATTAGCTGTAAAGAGGACTTCCTGCCTCTTGTTTTAATGGTGGAGGAGATTATGGAGACACTTGTTCACCCTGTCAAAGGCTGGATACTCTCAGTGCAGACAGCTTTATTTTAATTATCACAAGAATGTCCTCGTGGAGATGTTAAACTAGCCCATAGAGTCTGCTGCTTTAGGTTGATGATTTTAAAGGGACAGTTCACCCAAACATAAAAATGTGTTCACCATCTTATTATTCAAGCCCGTTTTTTCAGTGTAACACCAAAATATATTTTGAGAACGGTTTTGTGTCCAAGCAGTCAATTGGGGTCATTGTTGTTTGGTTACCAACGTTCTTCAAAATATCTTCTAAGTCATACAGGTTCGGAATGAAATTGGTAGGAGTACATGAGGAAAGAATCTTTATTTTTGGATAAACTGTCACTTTAATAGGGGAAAATGTTGGTAACCGAATAACAAAGGTGGCACCAATTGACTTGCATTGGTTTTGTGTCTGTGGAATGGAATTAAATGGGTACCGCTGTTCTTTAAAATATCCTTTGTGTCCTGCACATGAAAGTAAGTCATACAGGTTTGAAATGACAAGAGGGTGAGTAAACGATGACAGATTTTCATTTTCTGGTGAAGTCTCTCCTTAAGCTGTTTAAAGCCATGTTTTAAAAAAAGATGTTCATCAGTTTATAGTTTAAGGCACTGTTCAGGACGTCAGTATTCATGGATGTTTAATCATATTTTAATATTCTTTTCATGTGCACCAATGACTCGTTTATTTGGATATTGAACATGCTAAAAATGTAATTATATAGATCTAACTTCTTAGTTGTAAATGGGAAACTCTTATGAGACCTTAGTACAGTGTCAAAGGACAGCAGATAGTGCCTAAGGTAGTGAACTACCTTCATATTTTGATAAATACCCACACAGTTTCTGTAATGGTTTAGGTCAATGTCTCTAGCAGTCCATTTGAAGTTGAAGGTGAGGGATCACTTACCCACAAGCAATGAAACTTTCTGCTAATGACTGTGGTCTGACTTTCCATTAAACCATATATCTTGGATTTTCCCGTCCTCATTATAACAATGCTCGGAGGACAACTGTGCTTTTTAAAAGACTTGTGCGAGCGAAAGGCTTTTATGGTGTTATTATATAGTTTATCTATCACAAACTGAATTTTACCCTCGTGTGCTTCGTGCGTTGGAGGTTTGAGGGACTTTCTTTCAATTACTTCTAAATGGCACTGTAAGAGGACAGAATGGTTTGTTTGAGTCCATTAAACTCCCCGCCTCGCTTATACTGACGCCCAATTCATAATCATATAGTTCATATACTTTCACAAGCCCTCTGACTTTGCTCGTTTTAATTGCATACACATCAATGTAACTGACGTCAGCCTAGAAAGAATAGTCATAGCCTAATTCCTGTGCCGTTGCTCTATAATTCATGCTTCTAATAACATACTTTAAAGATTTTTTGTATCTCAACACAGCATGTTTTCCCCACAGCCCCCATTAAACTTGCATGCTGATAGCTTTATAAATGGTTCTAAAGATCGTGCTTATACATGCGTCTGGCTGTGCTCCGTGTCTTAAGGCTTGTTAGGGAGGAGCGCGGGTCTGAAATGTGTACACAGCGCTCGCCGTGTCTCCGTCAGAGCCGACTGTTTCATCTGAGCTCCGACTGAGATGCTTACACGCCTGAGGCCTTTGAGAAAGACTGCACAACAGAAATACAAGAGAGGACATAAAAATAGGCTACATGCATACAGCGGAATGGCCAGTCCTGTTTTTAAAATGTTAAATATTGTTATGTTCACAAATACAGGGGTTAGACCAAATAATATGAATATCTGTTTATTCATTAGGTCTTGGACCACCATTAACACAACTCCTAACTTTCTCTTAACAGATATATAAAAGTTTTGAATATTCTCCAGTGGGATGTTGTAACATTGTCTATCAGAAAATATTTTAGTTGCTTAAGAGAGGGTCCATCACTTGTTTCATAAATGTGAAAACGTTTGCTCTTAAAGGGGTCATTTGACACTGCTTAAACGAATATTATCATTGTTTTAGATGGAATACAATGTGTATACACGATATAAGGTTAAAAAACGCAGTATTTTCCACATACCGTGCATGGTTGTATCTTATCTTTGCCTCGCCTCTCTGAAATCCACAGTTTTTTTACAGAGCTCATCACTCTGAAAAGCAAGGAGTGCTATGATTGGCCAGTTAACCAATGCAAAGTGATTGGTCAAATAATGCAAGTGTGTGAAGGAAATGTAACGCCTCTCACCATGTTTGGAACAGCAGGTTCCAAAGCAATTGTCCTGACAGGTGCCCACCTCACTTGCGGATACATTTGGACGGTCATAGTCAAATCATACCACGAACTGACGTAGTTTTGTGGGGGTGAGCCTACACGAGGCGTTTCAGGCAGTCTGGGTGAGCGTTTATATAGAATGCATCTTTTGTTCCGTCACATTTTCTCAATTTTACGTGTCTAATACATGCCTAGGCAACTTATAACACACCAAAAACGCAGAAGAACACGCATATGACCTCTTTAAAACACCAAACAGTCTAGTAAGGTCATATTGCCACTGTTCTTCTGAAACCTCATAATTTATCTCCTGTCACGAAATGTTGAGTCTATTGATTTGGGTTCGGATATGGATATGGATTCCCTCCTTTAATCGTGTCAGTCATCACGCCTATTTCTTCGTGCCACTCAGCACGACTTTCAATAGGCATGTCGCCTATATGTTTAAAAAAACTATATCACAGGAAGTTGTACATATTTTACGAGGTGGCTATAAGCAACCTCCCAAACCCTAAAATCATATGCGCAAACGGTAATATGCTAAAGAAAATGCATTTCACGAGATGGAAAAGCAACTATAAAGACTCACCATAAATTCTAAACCTTAACCTGACGTCACAAGTCAAATCCTCGTGAAATGAAGGAATGAGATCATTCAAATTCACATGAATGAACGAACCTCGTAAAAGGGGTACAAGTTCTCAACAGATTTGACAGACGTGTTGCTTTACGTTTATTCATGCATCGTATTAAAATAAGTTTGATTGAAAGTCGTGGAAAATGACACAAAAAAAGAAGACATTCTTGTCCACACACACAAATCAATAGATTACATTTTGTGACTATGTCACAAGTTCCTGTGAGACTGTGTTGGATATTTACTTTAGTGCTTGTCTCAGTGTTTTTCTAACACATCTTGCAAAAATTAATTTGGCTTTACTTCTTTTAGCTGTGGTGCGAACAATGCAAGGTAGTAAACAAGTGTCAATCCCAAACACTGTGGGAAAGTTGCAACAGAGGCTCTAAACCCTGAAGAACAAATAATATCTGGATGTACTGTACATGAAATCCACAAGCTCAACGAACAATATTTCATCTGCAGACGGAGGCGTCTAGCTTTGTTCTTTTGTAAAGAAATATATTCTGTTCCATTTTCAGAAAACAACAAACTAATCAGCTGTATTTATGAGCAGTCTTTAGTTACAGGCTGTGATGTAATATTTGTTTATGCTTCTCAGCGGGGAGCAATATTCCTCCTGTAACGTCCTTCACGTTCCCCTGACAGCCTGGAACTTCTCTAATAAAATACATTTATCATCTGCGAACAGCAGACATGGCAATGAAATCGTCTGTTTTGATGAAGATAATTACTAAATCTGACGAGTTCTTTCAGCTTTCGTACCTGCTCGCCTCTGCCAACTCTACCCCAGCTCTCCACACGCCGGGCTATTGACAGCTTAATCATTTTGCCCTGGAATCTGAAATTAGCTCGATCTTATCTGTCGCCGGTCCTTTGCAAGTATTGATTTTGGATATTAAACCTGTCTGTGTGCAAATGAAAGGAGGTGTGTGCACGATGTGGCAGGTTTGCCTATTATTTCTCATCTCACATCCGTATTGTGATGCTGCGGATGGCTGATCAGAGAGTGCACGGTTCCTCCTGCCGTTGTTGGTTTTCGACGGCATGCGAAGTTAATGGGTTTATTTACATTCCTAACAGGCACCGTGCGATTTTTAAATCAGCTTTTTTCCTTCCCCCTAAGGCGATTTCTTTGACATTTTGTCTTCTCGTTTTCATATGAGATTTAAAATTTGGCAGCACTTAAATCTCCTGCATTTTAATCTCTGCAATGGTCTATTTGGTTATTTCAATCAACAAACTTGTAGTTTTTTTATATTCTCATCTTTGATGATGAGCTGGTAAATGGTGCCAGTTTAATGCCTTCAATAGTTTATTCTGTAATCTTTTAGTTCTATTGACTAAACCCGACTGAACCTGAACACGGCATTCGGGAACATTTCGTTCCTCCGTCATTTCCACATCCATCTGTTGCTGGTCACCAGGGAAAACGCTCTTCAGGTCTTCTCCACAAGGATCAGTGCTAAACGAAGAGTGAATATTTATCCGGTTATATTTTTATCTCTGACATTTCACAATAGTTATATGACACAATTCCAAAGTGCCCTCTTAAAGTGTGCACTGACACTTTCGTCTCTGCCCAGATTGTGTGATGCCCTCCTTTTCTTCTACCCCATCATCATCATCATCATCATCATCTTCTCTGTCTGTGTGAACTGGTGCATTGGGACTCGTGTGAAGTTTGTTTACAGCGCTATCAGTCAACCCGGTGCCACCTCCACCCCCTCAGGTAGCTGACAGACATGCACTTGATTTGGATCAGGTTTAACAGAGCTGCTCTAAGATGCGCGAGATGACAGCGGCAAAGTGACTGAAAACAAAGTTGTAAATAGGAGGCTGTTTGGAAGCGGCGACAGAAATGAAGATTTAGTTGCACTTTGAGGCCCGTAGCTTTTGAGAAATTCAACCTCACTCCTTGCATGTGTAATCACAAGATAATTGGCCACATTTCCAAACGTGGATCGGTGGCCCGGGGGATAACATATGCAATAATTATTTTCTCAACCCTTATTTTTTACTCCTGGTCCTCATGCGGATAAGACCGTGACCTCAATGTCCAAAAGCAAAGATATTCCACAGCGTATTCACGCTGAGTCTGATTTTAACCACGTCATGTGTGCCATTTGATGTTTGGAGTTTGAAAGAGAACTCGCGACTTCATTGTGTGCTGTGCTTTCTTTTTCATCGCAATCTTGCAATTCATAAATACCTGATTTTATGAGATTTGAATGCTTATTTATGAAAGGAGCTAATAAATGAATAAAAAGCTAACTTTGTGAGATTTAGGTCACGCCCAACTGACAGAATCAAATGTCTTAACACATAGGGGACTTAATCAGATGGTAGGCATCGGTCATTTTGGTTCTCTTATTCTTGATGTTTGATTCAACAGTGATAGATCAGATAGAATCGCTCACTTCCCTCCCACAGGACATGAACATTTTTCCATTAGTATTCATATGTAAGCCAGGAACGAAAGAACCTTCCTACAGAGGACGTGTTTTCCGATACGTTTCTCTTCACTTCAAAAGAACCCAGCAAAACTAATTATGCCACTTTGAGAGACAAGCTTCACAACTCAATTTCTTAATAACAACAAGTCACCTGTCACCTCTTCATCTAGCTAAACAAGACATATCTGTCAATGGATTTGTTTGCCTGCTAATATCTCCTTCATCCAACTCGCATGGGGCTTTACACAATTTTTTCCTTTAATGGACAGATTTTTGCATTGCGGCGGTCTCACGGGACCCACCTTTACAGAGATGTTTTCATACCGTTGCCTGATTATCTTGTTTTCCTCTGATGAGCGTTTGTTTTGCACTAATCAGTTTGGCATAGGCAAATAAGATGAAATGGCAAGCGCAGAAATTAAATAACACGTTTCAATTAAATTTCAGATATTTGTTTTGTTGCGTTTGATATGTGCACTGTTCTGTGTGATTTGATGCCGGGTTTGAATAGGTTATATAAACGATGTGCTCAATAAAACAAAGCATTCACGGCGGCTCTCAATAAAGCTCGACTCGCACTCGTTTAAATGGAATTTATAAAGCGCCACGCTCTGTTTGCTTTTTATTGCGATGACTGTTATTCTCATTCTCATCTATTCTACAGGCTCAGATCTGCAGGTGTGCCAGCCGAAAGGCCTGACCTGCTGTTCCCGCAAAATGGAGGAGCGCTACCTGCTTATTGCCAAACAGAATATGGAGTCCAGTCTCCAGGCTACCAGCGCTCGGCTGAAAGTTCTCATCATTCAAAATGCTGCCATTTTTCAAGGTATGTTTCTGTAACAAGGCAGTAATAATACACACTGGGCTGTGAAACATGAGCAAAACAAATTTTCGCACATTTGTTAAGAAAACCATTTGTATAAAAAATGATGAAAGTTGTTAATGAAGGGCTTGGGAATGCGAATGCGTGGTGCCATTAGCTGTTCAGCATAATCTTATCATGATTATGGTTTTCGGGTTCCAGATGAGTCACATGCCGTCTATGGCTCAGGTGACTGGCGCAGCAAACTGGATGAGAACTGAGTGAGCAGAGATGGCAGATTTTCAAATAAGTTAAGCAATTGTTATTGAGATGAATAGAAGCGCTGGAAAAAACCTTTCTTCACATATAATAAACTCCCCCTGACTAAACTTGACATTTATGTGGTTTTTCAAATTACTTTGATTTTTTTCTTCTCAGGTTTCATAATTGAGACCAAGTGTTATTTGTTCAACATGGTTTAAAGCCTGTTTTAAAAAATCCAGTCCATTCACAGTGTATGGCCAAAAGGATTGGGACACCCTCTTTCTAATAAACATGTTTACCTATTACACTAATTCCAGTAAAATAAATATATTAATGCTACAATACCATATACAAAACCAAATCTTTTTTTTCAATATTTCCTGCGACAGTTTTGTATCTGTTCTGAAGTGACTGTGTACAAGTTTGTAATGGGTTTGGGTTTATGAGTGTTTGGTTCAAAGTTGTTCTGCTGGGTTCAGGTCAAGGCTTTACGCAGAGACCACTCAAGTTTTTCCTCACTAGACTGAAATCAAGGTTGGTGCATGATTATATCTATGGATTTGTTTCTATTGATTGTTATAAGAAGTACATCGTTGTAATAGTCAAGGCACTCCGAACAAATTAAACTCGCAAAAATCTGACACTTCCAGAGCGAAGGAATTTATTGTCAGTTAACATGTTGCTCTAATTGGCTTAATACAAAATAAATCTTTCAGATGTGCGAATTTCGACTCAAGATGCCAAAAAAAGAGTGCAGCTGCCTTTTAGAATTACAAATCACTTGGAAAGAACAACAAGAGTCGAAAAAAAATGATTCTGTTTGCAGCCGCAGATAAAAGCCGAAACTGCCAATTACAAATGACTCGCGGCAGACACCTTGATTGATAAATGGATCTTCCTGGATTGTCAATTAAATGAATCGTGTAATTTGGTGTGAGTGGGTTGCCCCTACTAATTTCGTTACGCAAACCATGTTAGAGTGCTGGATTTGGCTGGGTCCTGTCTGTTCGGGTGGTGGTTCAATGCTAATTGTTTCAGCGTCGGGCCTGAGAGAAAACCCACAGAATTTCTAAAATGTGCTCGTGTCTTGTCTAGTCTTGTTTTTCCCCACGTCCTCCCACAGGGAATAGGCAGCGGGCCTTGTTTGCAATCTTCCGTGCTCCTCTTCTCATTGCTTTTGATTCTTTTGTACTTTTCGCGGCTGACACAGATCAAAGGGCTTTGCTCTCCACTCCAGCATCTTCCATCCCGTTCGCTCTCTCTACTCCCATCACAGCCCGTCCTGCCACTCCCCTCGCTAGCATGCCTTTCTCGCCCCACGTTAACGCCGCCAAAGATTTGGCTCTTTGAAGTCAACTTTGCCAAACAATCATAAAAGTTACATGAAATATCTGTCACGGGAGCCTTTCCGGGCCATTCAGTGACGAGCGGCGTGCTGCAGTTTCGGGTCCCTTCATCGGCCTTGGATCGCATTTAGTCATGCCGTGTCTCTTTTGA
Source organism: Triplophysa dalaica (assembly GCF_015846415.1). NCBI lineage: Eukaryota > Metazoa > Chordata > Actinopteri > Cypriniformes > Nemacheilidae > Triplophysa > Triplophysa dalaica. Next base: position 11,865,616 of record NC_079557.1, read on the forward strand.
TTCATGTCAGTTGCTCTGTTAAAAGCCTGGGAAATCTTAAACCAAATCAGCTTAAGTGTTATAAAGGAGAGACGTGTGGCATATGAGGATGATTCTTTTTACTTGTTGCGGGATGCGTTCTGGCAAACTTTACCGTAACTGCATTTTTGATTTTACTATAATGCAAAATCAGGCAGTGATAATATTCTCTATGTTGCTATCATTTCATCTTCTTTTGATAAACCCTAATCTATATAAATATTGTGTTTTTAAATGACATGTACTGACTACTTTTCCAGTTCAGTAACTGTGCAATGTTTACTGCATCAAACAAATAACATTGAGTTTTGCCCAAAAGCATCTATAATAGCCTACTTTACATAAAAATGAAACTTGTTTGTCATGAAAAGAATGACGGTGACTTAATTTAAATACTTGCGGCGTCCAGCATTTTCTTTGCATAACATCTGGTGAAACTGGATTGTAGGTGGTTTGGAAATAAAATGCACTGTTTTGTGCGGACGTTTGCCAATGCACCCATGATGAAATGAACCGTATTATAAGTGATATCGAATGACTACGTTTCTCAGCGATTGTTCCCTATGTGATGTTAATGTTATAGTTAATGTAAGATTGTATCATGTTTGTTGGATCTCAAAACACAATGTTTGTGCCAGCTGTTTAACTGAGCCAGTGATTAATGAAACACTGGAGGGAACTGCAAAACACAGTGAGATGCTTGGTCTCAGATGTCATTCAGATTGACAGACAGCTCTAAATCCTGTTAGTGGAGCGCCGGTCTGAGCTGCATAGTGAAAGTACAGTACACAGCATGTATATGACACCGCTCTTTTTTTATTCAGCTGAAATTAACAGGTAATCCTGTTTCTAAAGACAGAATTAAAAATTATTAATTTTCCCGTCCCGAGATCCACCCATGAAAGACTTGGTTTAGGCATTGAAAGGCATAGACAACCCCTGTAAAAAAAACAGGAATTTTATCAAATTCAATTTTTTACGAGTTTTATTTAACAGTTTTGTCATGTATTTTTTTAAAATACATTAAACAAATTCAAGTGACAGAAATAGACTTCTAGGCAGGTGTAAAATAACATGAAAATACAACAAAATCTCATGGCAAAAACGTATCTATTTTACGAAGTGAATGATTTTGTCAAATTCGTATGAATTCGTACGTCCTCATTTATTTGTTAGGTTTAGGGGCGGGGTAAGGGGTGGGGCTTCAGTATTGCTGTTTTTCTGGTAATCGTGCGTTTGTGTACGACGTATGAATTCATACAAATTAGTCACCTAGAAAAATAACGACCAATTTCCACAAGATCAGCTTGAAAAAATATACAGAACATATTGTTTTACAATTCGTCACCTTGGAATGATAAGGTTCTATCTGCATTCTGAGCAGTTTTAAGACACTGTTTTGCCTTCCATTTGACTTTGTAAATAAAATCTTTTTGTTTTCTTAAAGAGTCACAAAATCTACAAGAACGTAAAGGACCAAACATCACATAATGTAAACAAATTAAGTGTATGGGAAAAACAAATGCAATCTTCACTGTGACAGCAAGTAATGAATGTTTATTTTAGTCGACACTGCATGTCCAATTCTAGTCCCAACCTTGTTAGCGCCTCACTCGATCTTAATGCTCTAGGCGTCTAGCCTTAGTTTTATTCTCCCCCCCCCTACCGCTTTTTCCCAGCATACTCCTCTTTAATACCACCCGCCTCTCTCTCTGTCTCCGGAGTCATTTAGCTCTTTGTCTAAGTTTCACCATAACCCAATAACTGGACCGGGCATGAAAGCCATCTGAAGTTGTTTACTCACATCCTGGGGCGAATTTAATAACTTAATGATGGTTAGAAACGGCCGAGCCATCTCGCAAACAAGCCCTTTGTGTCTCGTTTGCCTGATGAGTGAAAATATACTTGCCATCACTGCATGTTTCTCGCACAATTATAATTAGTTTTCTATCTCAAAGGCTCTGTTGATATTTATGAGCTGGTGGATTGCCTCTTCGGGGTCTTCGTTGCTTGATTGAATATGCAGACTCTGGTGGGGACTCATCCAGCGTGGTGTAATCCTCAAAAGTGATCTCTTTTACCCAGACTCTGCTGTGGTAAAAGACCAAAAGGTTGGAGAGTAAAGGAAAGCTTAGAGAGTGACTTTGTCTCTGTGGAAAGACTTTGTGTTCAGTAGAGGATCAGACTGCAGTCCCAGCGGGCACACATCAACACACACACTTCAACAGAATGTACTTAGGATGAGTGTTAACTACAGCGCAGTTAGAGAAGCACTTAGGTGCCTTATGTGATTGCTAATATATTGCTTCCTAAGTTCAGCAGCACCACTCCTGTAGTTTTGCTGCCCGACAGACCTGAGGTGATACTGGAAAGAGTTTCCCTTGATGCAGGAGCGGCATTATAAAATAAAAGGAATTCGATTCTAGGGTTGAGCTGCGCGGATTAAGTCTAGTTTACAGCGGCCCAACAAATACCAACAAACAGCAACCTTGTAGACTTTGTAAAAGTTGGCTGTTTCTATTAGAACGTGGAGAACCATAGATGTTTTTCACAACACAACAAACACCAGCAGTAGGTGCACCACGGCTTCCAAACTTGAAGTTTAGTTCGGAACGGGGCACATTTTTCGCTAAGGTGAAAGCTGTCAAGCGAACCCATGTGCGCACCTGGCTACCGGACCCGAGACTACCTGAAGGAGGTGGTCTGAGTTTGGTCGTTTGAGCTGCGGTACGGTTCGCATGAATATGAAAGAAACATAGACCCGGGTGCGCACTTGATGAGGAAGTAAAGTGACCTGCACATGCGTTTAAGCTTATTACGATGTATTTCCTTCAATAAAACATATTTAAGAGATGATAGTATTGGTGATTTACCTTGGAATCATGCAAGAGTGAGCCTGCATCGTATTTATGGGTTGCGAGTGGAATAAGAGTCAATTCTAATCCACTGTTTCCTCAAAATAGTGTGTTTTGCAAGCAGCAGAAAGCCGTCTGGATGCAACGCACATACAGTAAACCCAAATGTCATTTTCTCTGCTGCGCATAATAGCAGCAAATTAAAAGGGTGATATGACAAATATTATTGTTTGTTTTAGATGTAATGTAATGTGTATACACGATTTAATATCCAAAAACGCTGTATTTTCCACACCGTGCATGTTTGTATCTCCTCTTTGCACGGCCTCTCTGAAATGCACCGAATTTTTACAAAGCTCATCGCTCTGAAAGCGAGGTGTGCTCTGATTGGCCAGTTAACCAGTGCGTTGGTCGAATACTGCGAGCGTGTGACAGAAATGCAACACCGCTTACCATATTTGGATCATCAGGTTCCAAAGCAATTGTACTGACAGGTGCAACCCCCTTACTTGCGTATACATTTGGGCGGTCATGGTCAAATCATACCACGAACTGACGTAGATTTGTGGGGGTGAGCTTACACAAGATGTTTCAGGCAGGTCTGAGCAAGGATTCGTTTTTTGATATATCGTATCTTTAGTTCGAACTCTTAAATTTTAGCAAATTGACATTTCTCATACAAGCATGGGCAACTTATGACACACCACAGACACAGAAAAACACGTATTTGCGCCATATGCCCCCTTTAATAAAAACACAATATATTGATTTTCTGTGATGCGCCGTGCACATTTTTGATGATGGGAGAATCGCCCAAAAGGGACAAAGAAACATTTTTACATCACAGAATTTCATGTCTGAAAAAACTTGCCGAGCACAGAAATTCTGCGTCATACGTGCAACTCGTTTTTTAAAAAGTTGACCATGTTAGGAGGAGAAGCCAGCAAGTTTAACACATTGTACAGAAGTCAGAATGCATGAGACACTTTTTCAACCCCCCATTTAAGGTACGACAACATACTTAAAAAAACAAGCATAGTATATTTTCAAACAACATGTTATTAAAATGCATTTTAAAAAGAAGATAGCACTTTGTTTTTAGTGAGAAATTACTCTCTCTGCGCCTTTGGACTTTAAAGCGCAATGAATGAATAAATAAATGTACAAGCACAGCTTTTGACAATTCCCCAGGACAAACCTCCTGATATCATGAGTCACTGTGCAAAAATGTGCATCAAAACATTAACCTCCATGACCCCAGCAGTGAGGGCTAATAGCATACATTAGCATGCATCTACATGCGTAAAAGCGTGAGGTAGAGCAGCGCTCTCTTGATTATGATACTGTAATTATATTGCGAGGTGGCAGACTGCTTGCCTGTTGTTTGTGAATGAGAGTGGTGCATTGGAGCAGGTGATTAGAATCTGGCCCTGAATAAGCAGATGGTGAGGAGGAGAGAGACCTCCTGAGTGTCCATAGTAGCTCCGCATAGACACCGAGCCGAGAACAAAATGAGCACGGAGGAAGAAGACCATCACAAGTCATCATTTATTTCTTCATGCAGATTGTTTCTAATACCCACCCACACAAACACGTCTGGCCCAGAAACCACAACATCACAACCCCGAAACCCAGTTCCTTTGTGCCCTAATTCTGTCACAAAAGCATGTAGCAAATGTACTGTTACAAATCCTCCTGCAACGTATTAAAGCCCCCATTTACACCTTCAACTCCTCCCTGCCCAGCTTACTCCTGTCTGTCAACCTCTCGGGTGGCTGAAAATTACGGTCGCGTCCCCTGAGGTACATAAGGAGTATTTTCCTCTCATTTGGTTTCAAACGCAAGCTTTGCCCTGACAGACTCGGGTTTGTGTGTTTCTAATCACCCTCCTGATGTTTGTTTTTGACCGCGTTTTCGCTCAATCTCGGCGGCTGTCTCTTTGTTGATAGTGTGGCATCCAGTCTGCTCTGCATGGGGTGTATTTGCATTTCCATTGTAAATGCGGCTCTGGAAATCTTCAAAAGCGGGTCGCATTATCATCATGGAAAGAAAAGAGAATTCTTTTTCAAGAGTTCAATTATAGTGAAAGTACAGTTTTTGTCTTCTGCTGTCTAGCTGTGTTGTCATTTCTTCTATGAAGAGGTGTTTTGTTATAGATAGAAAACAAAATCTGAAGCGTTATTTCTCGGTAAGTGAGACAAAAACTTGCTTGATTTAACCTGCTTAAAGGGGATTTACATTAGTTTGTTATTATTTAGCAGTACCAGCAGTTATTACAACCCCCTGACAGAACATTGAGAAACTGATGGAGGGACAGAATAACATCAAATACGCATATTTTTTAGGTATAACAAGTAATGATGATGAATAGTAATGTCAAGTGGTCAAATAACCTCACAGTTTACACATCACATAATCATAAAAAAATGATTTTGTCATTGTAGTGGAACAAAAATATGCAGTTTCTATAATAAAAGTAATAATATTGAAAAATAAATACCTGTCTTTGGAAGTTTTCTAATTTCAAATGAACTTTAACTTGCTCAAGTTTTAAAACAGTTAATCCAATACAAATGTGAAAAAATGATAAAAATTTGATCTTGATGAAATCTGAATGATCATACCTGGAGCGTCGATCCGGTGCAGTTTTAGACAAGGTGCTGAAAAAAACTAAGGAACCCTGCCCAAAACACACTAGATTTTTTATTTTATGGATTTTATGATTATAGCGATTTAAATGGAAGCTATAATAATGTCTACTGGTATGCGATGGATCCTCCTGAAATAAAGCCCAAATGTTATGGTTTTAATGGAAAAATTAATGGTTCATAATGGCAATTGAAATGTAAATCATTAGAATTTCTGTAATGTTTTCAGTTTTTTTTTCAGCAGGGATGTCACTTCTAGTCAAGAGATTTTATAAATAAGCTTTTAAGAAGAGTTTAAGAAGAGTTTTAAAGCTCTCAAAATGAAAGGAATAGGATCATTGTCTTTAACTCAAATACTTGACGGCTTGAATATGCGTCTACCGGTGCAAAGGTCGGATTAACGCACAAGCCTACTGGGCACGTGTCCAGGGCACTAGACTCAGGGGGCCCTGGCAAATTAAATGTGTACAATTTTTTTTTTTCATGAAATAGCTACTGTTGAATAAATGTATTCTTTTTGAAGAAGTATTCATTTTAGGGGCAGTCGTGGCCTAATGGTTAGAGAGTCGGACTCGTGACCAGAAGGTTGGCGGCTCGATTCTCAGGCCCGCGGGTAACGACTGAGTTTACCCACTTGCTCTGCTGCCACTGCTCCGGGCAATGATGTCCAGCTGTGGAACTGCAGCAACAGATTCTGAACAGCAGCCACAGACAGGAGGTCCGCCACCTAGAGTCTTGGAGTGTGATTTGCTATTTTTACACGCGAAAACGTAACATTCTTAAATAAGGCTACTTTTCAGGTCTAACATGTGTCATAAACATCAATCTTGTGTAGAATTATTGTATGATGAATGTGTTTCATTGTATTACCTTATGTGTTCTTCTTGATGGTTTTAGTGTCATGGTTCTGCCTCATTTTGTCATATATTTCTTGGTCTCGGGGCAGAACCAGGAGGTGATCCCTTGTTTCCTGTAGAGAAAGAGGTTTTTTGGCCTCTTTGGTCACCATACTCTCTCTCTCTGAGTCTCGTCTGTGTTTCACGCCCTTTCGTCTCGTTACTGATTGTTTATTAGTTCATACCCTGCACCTGTCCCCGTTGATTTTGACCCCTTCAAGAGTCCTCATGTTTCTTTGTCGTGTGTTCGGTCATTGTACATGTTTCCAGTTTATGTGTATGCGTACCTTTTATATTCTCGTGCATTGGTCTTTCTGTGCATTGTATTTACATGTACCTTTGTGCTTGTTAGCCTTGTCAGGCTCTTATGCCAGTTGGCGTATTAGCTACCTTGTTGTGTTACCTGCTCGTGTTCCTGTTACCCTCCTCTTTGGATTAGCTTTCCCTGTCTGGATTATTTGTTTTCCTGTTCCTGTCGTCCATGATGTTGTCCAGTGTAGTGTTCAGTTTAGTTTATTTTAAGTGTTGTTTATGTCAGTCCATTGCTTGTCAGTCTAGTCTCGTTTTATCCTGTTCTTATTAGGCCTATTTCTATCGTGTCTTATTTTACCCCCTCGTGTGTTTTTGTTTGGTCTTTTTCGTACCTAATAAAAGTATTTGTTATCCCCTTCACCACTGCTGCCTGCGCCTGGGTTCTACTTCCACTCATACTGTGACAGTTAGAAATAATGATTCAAACTTGTGGGCATTTTGTATGAATGTATTAGTTTTATGGCTTTCTGCTTTATTCTACATGAAAACAGACATATTAAAAATATATAAAAAAGTAGCCGCATTATTTTAAACGAAACAATCAAACAAAGTGTAAAACAAATTATTAAACAAATTAACTATTACTCTTAGGCCCATTTTGTCACGTCATTCCTGCAAAAACGACACCATGTCGTGCCCGAACGTAAAATTAATTGTAAAGGGCTCTCTGGAAGCTTCTATTCCTTACATCAGATTGTGGAGGGCATCTTTCCTGTCCTCCTCATTCATCCAGAACAATTGTTGCATTTCTGCAACTCGGGTAAAGATTCATCTTGTTGAATCGTTATATGTCTCTACAAGAGATGAATGTGAAACACAATTATATTAGCCGTGACAAATGCCATTCAAAACTTGACCAGAAGAAGTGGAATAAACTATTTATGGGTAATTGATAAACTAACATGCAAATTTGTAAAATAACTATGATGATAAATCCCCCTTATGCTACTTTATACAATAAATAATGCCATAATTAATGCATATTTAAATAAACTCTGGAATGTTAACATCTTGTTGTAACAGCTGGATTCGGACTACACTGTGGAAGGAAAAAGGAAATAACGAAGGAGTAAGGAAATAACGAAAGATACCTCTTAGCTAAGTTAAAACCATCATTTTTATTAAGATAATGAATACTTTTATGATTGATATTGCTTATTGCTTGGTAATGCGTGGACTGTTAAATCCCCGTCTTCTTAATGCAGAAATGTAAATTATGCAAGGAATAAACCTTTTCCCATGTAATATGAGTCAAAAAGGTCAAAAGCTTTCTTAGGTGTCGAGTACTGGGAAATATAAATAAACCCATTTCGGTTGTCTTTTGTGCATTTTGAGCAATTTACACAGAAGATGTTTTTCTACTCTGCTGAACTGTTGTTTTTCTATGTAAACACGCTCAAGATGGACGTGTTTTACTGTTATGGCTCCATCTTGCAACGTTTGCAGCGTCTCTGGTTTTAATACGCCGGGTCAAGTTGAAATAATTTCAGCTCATCAATGTCAGCTCCACAGCAGTGGACCAATCAGAAGACCCCGAAGGCCGGGAAAGTGTTGTAAGATTTTGTTTATAATAGCTAGTTGGCATATGGCAATTTCTGTTATCAAAAGAGTGCCATGAGACCGTCGCGGTTTGTGCTGTTCTTTTTTAAAACATTCGTGACTGCTGTGTCATGAGCTTTTAGACGCAAAGATGCGTTCTATGTCAACCGCTCTGTATTTGGACATAGGTGCAACACTGCTCCGGTAAAATATGTGATGACAGGGGGCTTAGGGCACATCAAAGTCATAATCCGTCCCTGACTGGTGCAGTTGCCGGAAATGTTCCTCTTGTAATTCAACACAAAGTTCTAAACAGTTCGATAATGGAGCTTCTATTAGGACATCATTCGCCATCAAATCTAATGGCACATTGCAGCAGTTATTTTATATAAAAATAAATAAATGTATTATTAATCAATTCTTGTTAATAATTGAAAAAGTAATGACTTTTTTTCCACATGTCTCAACCAAATAACTAAAAGAACTGTTGAGGACCTTGGAACTAGAGAAACTAAATGAAACAAGTAACAAATACCAAACAATGGTCTGCACGGGCTTGACTTATACATGTTGTGATTCACTTGTCCTTATCTCTCATCCCATTTGCTTTCTCTTCTAAACTCAAAAACCTGCTCAAAAATATGTCTGAGCGAGGGCATCAATGCTCGCTTCTTCCTCTGGCCTCTTGAGACTACAACAATGTGGCAGGAAGCTGTACAGGATTTGTTTTCTTCACCTTTGATTCTCTCCGAGCCTTTGTTAAATGCTGAATCTCACAGGCAGAATTTGTGTTCTTCCTCACAGCGGTCTAATTCATTTTCTCTGTATACCTCACCATAAGATGTATGCGCGAGGCATTTAAATTGTAACTCGGCTCTATTCTTCCCTAATCATGCAAAACCACAAAGTCATTTTCAGCGCCGTAAGGTGTAAGATTGTGCTCTGTTTGTCTCTGTGATATTGAGGGCGAGAAACATTTAGTAATTATGCCTAATGATCTTTCACAAATGTACAATCTGCCGCTATAAATGTCACATTTCAGTAGACTTCATGACGGGCGGGTAGGGGAGAGGCTTTGAGACACTGGTTCAGCAGATGTGAAGAATCAGAGGATTATATTAAGGAATAATCCAGCACTATTTTTGTGTCCTGTGCAGTAGCGGTCTACGGTATGCTAATGATGCGGATTCTTGCGTGACTCTCGTGCCGAGATGCATCATGGCGGAAAACAAACAAACAGAGCTGCGTGTTTGGATCAAAGAGTTTTCTGAAATTGTGTCATCAAAACCCAGCAAGATGAGAATCATATTTAGCTCCCCGCCATCTTCCTCAATAACGCACCAGTCTGTGTTTCACCACAGGAGAGGATTGAGACACATTAAAGCCACTTGGGTGTAGTGTTTATAACACACCCAAGGTATTGAACAAAATGAAGGTCTCAGAGAAGCTAATAGAGGTTTAAATTAGCTATTTTTGTGATATTCTTTGGAGAGTTTTGAAGGGTGGGTGTGACATTGCTATATATATAGATTTGAATGTTAATGACTCTTCACGTTCCTTATTTTTAAGTTGGATCACTCTCAAACTTTCAAAGAATCTCTGGTGTGTAAAAGCACTTATGAAAAAATGACGCACACAAAGCCAGCTAGCGTTTTTCTCCAGCTGCTTTGGACTACATTTCGGTGATTTCGATCTTCAACCTCTTGTTCTTTTGCATGTAGGAGGTTGCGTTTGTCATCTTAAATCCACCCCCTTGTGGCCCCGTTTGCAAGACTGTGCATTCAAAGTCAAGGATGATGTATTTTTTATTCAGTGCCCTGCATTATTGAGCAGCTTATGCAATACATTATGTGTGCAACTCCACAATGGCCATGTCAAAGACCTGTGAGCCGAGTAGGAGAGCGAGAATCGTCTAATGTGCTACTACTGTTTTTTTGGTATCTTTTGCTGTGCTTGTGTGGGAGTGAAAGTTTGACGGGTCAGTTTTACCAAATATCACCTGCAGTTAAAGGTAACACTTCTAGACACATTATGTCTTTATGCACCATTGGATTTTTGACCTTGACGTTTGCAGCAAAGAAAAGCAAGAGTGAAAACCTTGGCAGATTCCCTCAGCCATTTAAATCTGAAGTCATTTTTTCTTAGAGAAAACAAGATTTTTTTTGTTTACTATAACTACTAAAAGATTTCTGTTAATTGACATCAAATAAAATATTGGACTTAATAATATTTAATATAATAACAATTAAACTAAACTAAACTAAAACAATAAATAAAATTAGTTTTAAATGAACATAAAAAAAATTACTTCTCACATTATAATGCACACATAATGCGAGATAAAAACATACTCCCCAAATATTTGATGTCTAAAGCTCAATTGAATGTATTCAACATCATTAGCTGTTACTTTAAGCAGTTTTCGTAGGTGGTTTACAGAAACACAGCTGGTAAAGTCATTGACTGACTGACTCTGGTTTCGTACAAAGCCATTATTTTTGCAATCCCCTTCGGTGACACCAGCAGTGTGGAAATACCACCTTTAAAACAATGGTTGTTCTCGTTTTTACGTGGCAGGGTGTGTGAACTCTAGCCTTGTATGTGAATAATTCAAGGAGGGAATGTGTGGTGAGCATGCGGCAGCCCAGCAGGAGCGCGTGAAGTCGGTACGGGAGACCCTGGAGACGGGAGCAGCGGGAACGGGAGGGCAAGTGAGGGTCTCTCTGCTCGGATGGACTGATGTGAGGAGAAATGTTTGGGTGGGAAAAAAGAGCAGACGGAGTTGGATAGACTTCCCTCATCTCCCCGTCTCTCCAGTGTTAAGCCCTGGGCGGAAATGTGGGGCTAAGTGGCATGATGAAGGAGGTTCTGCCACGCTCAATCACTCTCTCCTCCACCCCTCCGTCCGACTGACAGCGCCGGCCACCCGTGCTGAAAGATGGATCGGCGAAGGAGCGGAGCAGGAGGCATTTAATGCTCTCTCTCCATTCATTCATGAGCGTGAATGTTATTGCAGAGAAAGGCCCTATCGGTTGAAAAGCAATCCTCATTAACTGCTGAAAGTGCTCTGCTATTGCTCGGCCCGCTGATAGTTTGTATGCAAAGAGGTTCCTGCAGAATGAATCTGTGTGTCGGACGGGATGGCAGACGGGGGAAAGTACCGTGCCAGCACAGTTAAAATGGACCTTGTTAGTATTGATTTTCCCCAGATCGAGCACCCATTCATTTATAATTCATTCTCAAAACAATCAGATGGGGAGGGTTACGAGGAACAGGAAAGAGTGGGACAGGGCATTAAAAAAGGAGAATTTAAAAAGAAAGGTATTAGGAAATACATGCAGTGGGATCCAAAATCTGTGATTTTAAATTGAACTGTTTGAGATTCAAATAAATTAACCACTAAACATTATGAGGCTACAAGAATAATGCTTATATAATTTGAAATTCACGGGCGGTGAATCGTTATTATTATATCAATAAATACATGTAAATGTACAGTAGTGCCCAAAAGGATGTATTGGGGGATATTTGTCCAATATTTGCTTTTAATGCAAATTGATTCAACCATCAAATTATGAGGTTTATGGTACAAAATGAACAAAAAACTAAATTGTAAAGGTATGTTGGAAAAGAAATATTTGGCAAAAAGCGAACCACAGCATATCACGGAATATAGGTTGTATTTGAACGTGTTCCTAAGTATACGATAAAGCTCAGTGTCAGGTTTGAGGTGACACATGGACAGAGGACCCAGGCGCAGACAGCGGGTATGGGGTTAATGAGATATTTATTAAACAAAGACAAAACTAAAACCCACTAAGGGGGTAAATACAAACGACAAGGTAAATCATGGCGGAGTGACAGGAACACACTGGACAAAACTAAAGATAAACATTGACATTAGGTACAAATAACTGGACTAAACTACACTGAACTCAAACAGGAACAGAAAACACAGGGCCATTAAATAAGGGATCAAAATAAGAGGAAACAAGGGGGCGTAGACAAAGACGAGACCGTAGAGGATGGAAGGCCATAAGGGCCAAAATTGCCTCTCTCCACATAAAACATGATGATCTGCCATGGTTCTGCCTCTTCATGTCATGTCTTTCTTGGTCTAGTGGCAGAACCATGACACTCAGAGGATATGGAGCAAACTTAGACCACAATCTTATCCTTTACTAAAATTTCTCGGTCCTCTGGTGTAGATGCTTTCCTGTAGCTCAGTGGTAAGAGCATTGCGTAACAACGCAAGTTTGTGGGTTCGATCCCAGGGGAATGCAAAGACCAAAGTATAAATGTATAGTCGCTTTGGATAAAAGCGCCTGCCAAATGCATAAATATAAATGTAAATGTAGTAACATTTTGTAGCCCTCCTCGTATCTATGTCTTATAAACTTTGCACAAATGTTTTGTGTTAACTATTTCTTGACAAGCCTCCTTAAATTCTTTTCAAACATGAGCATCAGTTGATATCCCAAGAACAACTATGCATCAATAACACAGCGTTTTTAATACATCATCTTTAATATTTTATTTTTAATATACAGTGAAGAGTTGTCCAAAGTTGTTCCCCGAATGTATGTAATATTGGAATCCCACTGTATGTAGCACAAAGTACCCTAGAGTATGCACTGTGATCCATTGGTCTTTCGATGACATGTGGTTAAGAGAGGAAAAACTCCAATTTGGAAACAGATCCACAGATAAGTGTGACAGAATTCTCCTTTAAGTCGTTCGATGCGGTGTGTCACAGATAATCTTGTTGACGGGTATTAATGAGGAACTGGGAGTCTAAACTTTGTAAGCATATTGCAAGGTTTTCAGTCCACGAAGTACACACAGCATTTTAAGAGGCGTGGAGAATGCAACGCAAGGACTCCTTGTTAATCTGGAGGATTCTGCTGCATGGGCAGATGTTAGTAAGGGGTGGATGCTGTCAGGGTCGGAGGTCTGAGGAGTTATGTGTTGGATTCTCTGCTCTGGTCAAAATGGTCCTGTATTAATAATTGAACACCTCCTGTCACTTTAGCTGTGTACTCAAGCTGAACACGCTGCTGGACGTCCCTGAAGAGCAGACCACACAGGGCCTGTCAGCATCACACTGGCACTCATGTCGTTCCAACCTGTATTACTTTATAAAATTCATTGAAGGACTACGGTGACCTGTGGCTGTCAGCTTCAAAAACACTAAAAAGTATTTTACATAAGAAAGTTTTATGCGAGGAACAGACTGAAATTGATGCTATTTTCTCTGAATTTCATTTCTACAGTTGTAGCTTTCAAACGTTATGCACACTTGTGCATATTCAAATGAAGTTGTACATTTTCTGTGGTTTTTCGAAGCTTGACAGCCTTTCACATAAAAGAAAAACATTCTTCAGGTTTGAGAATGACCTGAGGGTCATCCTTTAACAGCTCCGACTGTGTTTGAATTTGTCAGTGTAGTTCCCAGCGCGCCTCAGGTCTCTGTGTACAGGCTTACATCCATGTACCGCTCCATTGTGAGAAGTCAACGCGAGGTCAGGAGTTCATGCAGTTTTAATTCTTGAACATGTTTTGTAGTGATTCTCTCCTCCTCCTGTTCTCTCTCTTACAGTCCTATTTTTTTTACCTTTCGTTTTTGCGGTTTCTGTTTCTCTCTTTGTGGTCTACTGCTTTGCGGTTCAATGTGGATGTAAAGATGAATGTAATGATGGAGCACAAGGCCACAACTAATGGACTTTGTTCTTCTAACCTGCAGGGTGAATTATTCAGAGCCCTTGAGCATTGAACACTGCCATGACCTAGTCCTCTTTCTCATTTACTCCTCTCTCTCTCTCTCGCTCGCTCGCCCTCTTTCTTTTAGTCTCGGTTTTCATTCTGTCCTTGTTTTTCATTACTACTTTCCACTCTCCACATCTAATTCTCACTCTCTCTACCTCACGTTGAGAGAGGATCTGTTATGAGGCTGTTGCCATGTAGTCCCTAATTTTCTTCCACCCCGGCTCCTCTCACTCCCCCCTCTCATCTGCTCTCTGATTCGCTGAGAGCACGTTTGTCTCCTGTAGGTGTGAGGAAAGGCTCTGTGCCCTACGGTGTCTCTGCAGCTTGAATTAGCCGGACCGCTCAGGCCTCCGGGGTCAGCCTGTTTTCATGGTCTGTCCCCTCCAACCCTTTCTCCATCTGTCACTACACACCTTTCACACCTCACACACACACATACACCTGTGACCTCAGAGGGCGGGATTGGGTGTGAGTGTGTGTGTATGTGTGTCAGTCTTTCTGTTTCAAACTGAGTTGGTGTTAACAACATTTTTGCACCTAAATGTCTAGAATCTAAATCATTTACTTGAAGTTACACCCGACGTGTTGGTAATGCTTTTAAAAAATGATTTAAGGAATCACTAAACTCATTACTATGATGACTTGTTTTTGGATTGAGTAATTAATTGATTATATTTTGATTGATGTTTAAATTGTTTTTCGGTAACACACATTTTTTATTTAAGCGTGCTTCATTCCCAAGCCTCCTGCTTGAATTGTAATTCCTTGTTGGAGTGTTATCAAGTAGACGTACATTTTTATACAGAAGATTAAATGTTATAATGTGATTAATGTACCGGTTTTATTCAGAAAAGGACATTTTTAATTCATCTGCTATTTTTCAGTCTCACAAACCTTAATCCAAATAAATCTCTGTTGATAGATCACCAAACTTCTTGTGGCAAAGAACTGTTCATTTAGACAGGAAGAGGTCATTTGCTCGATATGTAAATCATTTTTGCATTCAGTTTATTTCAGGGTTTATCTCAAAAAGTTCTAATAATAAATTAATTCCAATTCATGCTTAATACTGTACCAACCCTGAAGTGACTGTGGGCTCTGTGATGCTGTTTTTGCGTATATGAATAATGCTTTGCCATGCTCTGCCATAGAGAATAAATATACCTTGACCACCGTTTTGTATTTCCAGTGTAATCCACATCTCAAATATCACAAAGTCTCCATCTCCCTCATTTTTTATCCTTTCTCTCTCTCTTTCTCCCTGTGTCGGTCTTATCTAGTCTGCTCATCTCTGTCTTTACCTAATTGGCCATTGTTTGTAAAACAAAACAGCAGCTATGAGCTTGTCTGTCTGTGTCCTCTGGAGGAGTTTTGTGCCTGTTTTGATAAACCGAATGTGTGTGTGCGTATGTGCGCATGTGTGTGTGTGTGTAATCGGAGATGAGTGTGTATGCTTTGGGAGAGTGTTGGGAGGAGATGTTAAACTCATGGTCAAGTACACAGTTGGCTGGTGTTTGTCAGCCTCATTAAAGGTTGACAAACCACAGGCAATAAAATCAAAGCCCATTACACTAAATCCACTAGATGCTCCTTTAAGCTGAAGTGTGTAATCTTTTCCATGTTAAAATACTTTCTCCCATCCCGGCTTTAATTTCATAGACAACTTTGATTTAAACAAGCTGAGTACCCCTAAAAAATGTAAACACTTAGTAACGCTAGCGCCGAGTGTGGGATTAGACTATGTCTTGGTCAAATCAATGGCTGATGAGAGAAACTGTATAAAAACTAGTGGTGGGCATAGATAAATATTTTTAGTCTAGATTAATCTAGATTAATTCCAAGATTAATCTAGATTAAAATGGCTCATTTGAATTCTGCCGAAGGCATTCAGAATATGTGTGCTACCCAAATAATGACTAAAAGTAAGTCTTTGAGAACGGGTTTCTCAAGCCAGGTGGCGCATTAGACCATGGGCTCATCTCCTGTTTCCAAAATGCATCACAAACTGCTTGAGAAAGCTGTTCTACTATGATAATTGGTGATGAAAATAAATTATGTTCAATAAGAAGTACTTGTGTTTACTTTCGCATTAGCTAAGGGATGATTTGCGTTTAGGTGGTACTTGAGACTGGAAGAGCTCCTACAGTACATTTACAATTACATTTAGTCATTTAGCAGACGCTTTTATCCAAAGCGACTTACAAAGAGTGAGGGAGCAACAAGCGATATGTCATACAGGAGCCATAATACATTAGATCTCAATACAAAGTTACTGGTTTCAACTAAAGCTAGACCACTACCTGTTGAGAGAAAGTGTTTTTTTTAAACCAATTCCGCATTGCACAAGGTGCAAACAACCTTAGTCTTGTCGATGTTTCTATTGGGAAGCTTCTTAAAAATGAATATTCCCTGAAGCAAACCCGGCGGCTTCAAAGCTGCATCCATGTTAGCACGTCACGTTTGATGCGGTAATTTCACAGTAACGTTATGTTGTGTTCAGACCAAACGCGAATGGCGTGTCAAGCGCAAGCGATTTATATGTTAATGCAAAGAGACAATAGACCTACTTGCTGCGCGAATCGCGCGAATGAAGCCCTGGTTATGAGATGATGAGGCGGCTTCTGCTTCCGCGAATGACGCGAATCACGCGAGTTGAAAATCTCGTTCTCGCCCCGTACAGTGCAGTTAAGCTGGTATACATCCGCGCTAAAACATCAAGGTGAAAGTCATCATAGCTTGCGTAGTATAGACCCAGCTCCCAACCCAACTTTGAGAATAGATTAACGGCGACATTTTTTTTATCGCGCGATAAGAGTCTCACTGCGTTAACGGCGTTAACGCCGTTAACGGCCCACCACTAATAAAAACCCGTTGGGAAAACCTGTATTATTTATGCAGTCATGTGAGTCACTACTTAAAGGTCCAGTGTATAAAATTTAGCGGCATCTAGTGGTGAGGTTACTAATTCCAGCCAATGGCTGACTCCACCCCACCGTTTCCCTTTTGAAGCATTATGGTGACTTTAACAGGACAAAGAGAGCAGCATCCTCCTAAGATGGTGTTTATGTTATTCCATTGTTGTTCAAAAACTGCGTTTAAAAGAAAACTAGCCTCGTTTATACTGCCGTTTCCACATGCGTTTTAGAATAAATCTGTGTTTACACTACACTACAGAAAACGCATGTCACATGAACATTCAAACACGCTGGGCATGCGCACATAAATGTCAACATACATAAGTTCGTTGTTAATGACAGTTGGTTAGTAATCCATGTTATTAGGCTTCTTTGATTTCATCCGGCACCACGCAGACTGAAAAAAAGTTTCAGTTTTTGGGGGTCGAAAACTCCATTGTAAAGCCAAGCGTAACTATAGCAAGTGTTATGCTTTTTTAAAGGAAAATGCACTAGTATAAACCGCGTCTAAATGGGCTCAGGGTCTGTCTGCAAACTTGTCAAGGATGTGTCAAACAGGGTTTGATGAAGTGTTAAGAGTAAGCGTGTGTTTGTTTTGAAGACACAGAACAGTGCTCCTCACCAAGCGTGCTGTTAATGAGAAATTCCTCACAGCCAACACAAGAGAAGACTTTCTGTCTCGTTACATTAATTGTACCTGAAGAACCATTTTTTTTCTTGAACATGTGAAGAGGTGTGGAAAATTCCATGAAGAACTAATCTTCTGTTGTTTTCGTCTATTTGTAAGCACAACCTCCTGTGGTTCAGTCATAGTCCCAGTTGAGCTTCTGTTTCACCAGCGCTGAGATGTTTTGGTTGAACATAGAGATGAAAAGCAGAGTGGGATAATAGAGAAGCGTTGGTGTGTTGATGCTGAAAAGCAATGTTCTATACTGTCCGTCCATCACGGTGTTGGCACACAGGTTATCTCACTGTAGGTGTCTCTGAACCAACTTGTGTTTCGAAAACCCGGTTTGGTTTTGTCTTCCATTCTTCTCATGTCTTTCGTTTGCCACAGTACCCATCTCTGTCTTTCTTCCTCGCTGATTTTTGGCAAAGCTTCATATTCTCACAAATCACTGTTAGATGGCTGCAACCCTGATGTAAACGGAGTTGAGTGCTTAGCTCTCAGACCTTAAATCAATATCGATTTTGCTCTTTAATTCTGACATTGATTCGGTATTGATCAACTCAACAATATTCTAAACAGTAATATGCATACTTCAGACTGTTTCATTTGCATTATCTGTCTCGCTTTAAGGGGTAAAGTCATGTGAAATCAAATTTACATGTTTATAAGTTTAACTTTTAGAACTTAAACGTTTTGCTAGTCTAAAATGTCTTTATTGAAACTAAGCTGCGTCATCAAGATGAATATATTATTAACACATGGAAACCTGCATGCCTATGTGATGTTCCACCCTCTCACATCAATCACACATGTGACCCTGGATCACAAAACCAGTCTTAAGTAGCAGGGGAACATTTTTAGATAAAGCCAAAAATACATTGTATGGGTCAAAATTATCGTGTTTTTTCTTTTATGCCCAAAATCATTAGGATATTAAGTAAAGATCATGTTCCATGAAGACATTTAGTAAATTTCCATTGCTAAATTTATCAAAACTTTATTTTTGTGAGTGGATGGCTAATAACAGTGCCTCTTATTAACAACTTCAAAGGCAATTTTCTCAATATTTTGATTATTTTGCATCCTCAGATTCCAGAGTATTAAACGGTTATGTCTCTGCCAAACATTATCATATCATAACAAATCATACATCAATAGAAAGCTTAATTATTCAGCTTTCAAAGAATCAAAAAATGTCAAACCCATAAGACTGATTTTTTTTTCCAGGGTAACATATGATCATAATCATCTGAATAATACCATTATTAAGAAAGAGTGACTGAAGTTTATTTCTAGTAAGTTTAATATAATTTCAGGCTCATCTTTCCAGTGACTCCTTCAACTGTGAATTGTGAACTATGTAATGCAGGTTTGAAAAAGAGTCTGTTGTTGAAGGATTAAACCTGAAAGAAAACCTGCACCATGCCATTTCATATTCAAGGAGGCGCTTAAATAGATGTCTTAATGGCACAGCAAGAAAAATGAATCGATTAATTCTAGTGCCATAAGCACTTGTTATTCGGTTATATTTTGAACTCCAGTTGTCAAAGGTTAATGTCAGATTTTCTAATGAAATTTCGAATTAAATAAATTAAAAGTTTACTTAAAAGAAAAATAACATTGAAAGCTGAAAGTATCCACCAGCCAAAGTTGCAAAATAAGTCTTTGAGGTAGTGAAGGGTTATAGGCTGAATCACTTACAACATTTTAATAGAGATATCGAGCGAACCCTAACAGCTCAATCTGAAAAAAAATCACTTTTGCGGAATATATTAAGCAAACTTTTTATAATTTCTTGCATAAGCACTGTATGTAAACCCAACAGCTTGTGGATGACGAATGTATGCATTTGTATGTATGTGAAGATGTTTCAGCATGTGCTGTGCCCAGAATGCAGTTCTGTTTCTGACCTTGCATGACCTTGTGTATATCATTTTGACAGGATGTGTCATGGGCTCAAAGCATTTCTGTACGTGTTTGTTTGTGTGTTTTGTTGTCTGCATAAGTGCGTCCCAGTCGAATGCCTGATGCCAAGGACATTGGACTCAGTGACACACAAACTTCTGCAGAAGGGCAAGAGAATCCTCACATGTATCTTCGGATTTAGAGGATGACTCAACTCTCAGTGCTTCTGTATGCTGTGATATAGAGCCAGACGGCTGCTGCTGGTTAGACTGATGCAAGTACAGTGAGCATCCCAAATTATTCTCACAGTGTCAGAACAAACAAACAGGTGCTGCTGGGGCTCTGTGTCTGTGTGCGTTTGTGGGTGCATGCACCTGACATTAACCTTTGTGTTCATGTGCTTTCCAGCTTCCCATTTTGTTAGTGTGTGTGATGTGTCAGTTTCGGCAGCGGCCGTTCCAGCCCGTCTAATTAACCTGCTTCAGACAGCTTCTGCATGCCAACAGGTGGTGAGATCAGGGAGGCCTGACTGACTGGATCAAAGCCAGCCTACATAATTACAGAAGCCTTTCTGCCATCCACTCTCTTCCTCCCTCTCCCGCTTACGCAACACCAATTTGCTCACCTCTCTTCGTGCCACGTGAACTACATTATGTTGTAGCAAAACACCCTCGGAAAACCTCCAAAACATAATTGGTACCAGTATGGATGTGTTTTATCCTGTGTGAAGATGGAAATGTTTGGCTTCATTCTGAGTTTGATATTTCATTGGTCTTTCTTAAGCCCCATTCACATTTCGCATCCAAAACCGTGTGGAAAACTGGAGCCCCGCCCTTTCTCTAGTCACTGTATGCGCTTTGCCACCCCGTCGCTCGCTATTTGCGTGCGACTCCGCGTGTCTACATTTAAAATAAAGAACTTGTGCAAAATGTGAATCGCCCCATAGACAACATTTAGAATCTGGGCAGCTACCAACAATTTGAATTTATTTAGAGGGTCATTCATTGAGATTAAAGTATTATGGAGATTTAGTGGTGGACACATTTTTTTAATTCAAGCCAGTGAAAAATCACCTAGAAACTATAATATGGCACTAACATACTAAATATGGTTGTATTGGTTTACATTTGTTAATGCCTTAGCTGACCCTCTAAGCTAACAATAAACATAACTTTTACAGCATTTATTCATCTGAGTTCATTTAAATTTCAGCATTTACTAATACATTTATGAAATCGTAAGTCGTATCTGTTACCATTAGTTAATATACAAGAAATTCACAAGAATCATTAACAAAAAACATAACCAAAGTCTAAAATTGCTGACTAAAAACTATATTGCTTATTTTTAGTTCACGTCGTTAGCTAATGCATTTACTAATGATAACAAATACAAAATTATTGTAAAATTATTACCTACCTTCTTGCAATGGTTCAAACGCCAATTGGTGGCATTAATGTAGAATCAAAATAGTTTTTTTCATGACATCACATTTTTATGTTATACCGAAGAGTTGTTGGCCGCAGCTGTGCACTTGTAAGAATAGTGTGGTATAATCAGTTGTATCAGTTATTCTATCCTGGGGAGATAGTGTTGGTTTCCCTTTTCAACCAGAGACAAATGTCCTGCCAGGCCCAGCTGGAGGTTGTCATCAGCATTTCAGATATCATCAATTACGCTCATATCAGCACCGCACTTCTCTAAACCCTCAGCAGCCCTGTTGTTCTTTCTTTTTTAACTGCACACCCTTAAAATCAACACGAAACAGTATTAACAACCCATTTCACTTTTGTAAGTAAATACATTGTGGCATATTTCTGTGTGTAACCTGTAATCTTCTGTAAGGAGATACCTGAGCGTGATCTGCCAGAAGCCAATGCTGAAAAATAATGGCAGCCACAGGGCTTGAAGGTCAAGTTCACCCTTAACAGCATTTTGATGTGATCCAATAGTATCCAAGTTATGGCAAATAATTCCAACATTATTTGATGTGATATTGTTAATTGATTAACAATCAACATATTATATACATTTAAATTACTTGTATGTGTTAACATTAGTTAATGCATTGGTTAACATGGACTATTCAACGGGCATTATGTCTACAGGATTTATTCTTCATAGATCATGCTTACATCAGAATTTACTAATTGTCAGGATGGGCAGACCGCGTGCTTGTAAGAGGTTACAGGAAAAATACAAAAAAAATACAAATTACAGTGGTTTAAGACATGACGGGTAACAGGAACATACACTAACCACACTAGTCAAGACTAAAGACAACAGTAGAATTTGAATTTGGATGACAAATAACTAAACTTAGACTTAACTGAACAAGACACAGGAACGACATCACACGAATCAAAATTAACCAGCACAAGACAGAAGACACAAGGGCATTATATGGGGAACTAAATCAAGAGGAGAACAGGTGTAGGGCATGAAATCATAAAAGGAAACAAGAGGGAAGGAACAAAGATGAGACCGGAGAGAGAGTATAGCGAGCCATAAGTGTCAAAATACTCTCTCTCTCTACATAAAACACTGGGTTCTGTCATGAACCCGACAGAAGGCCAATAGAAAAATGACATGATGCGGCAGAATCATGACACTAATACATTTTTTAAATAAAAAGTTACTGTTGACATTAGTTAATGCATCATGAACTAACATAAATAATTGTATGGACATTAAACAACATTAACAAATAATAAAGTGATAGTTAACACAAAAAATTAAATTCTGTAATTGACTTTGTAATGACCTTGTGATGACTTTCTTTCTTCTGCAGAACACAAAGAAGATCGTTTGAAAAATGTTGGTAACCGAACAATGGTTTTGTGTCCATGCAGTAGAAGTGAATGGGTACCACCATTGTTCAGTTTTCTAAAATGCCTTCTTTTGTGAGAAGAAAAGGTATGTCATACAGGTTTAAATGACAATATAGTAAATAATGTCAGAATTCAAATGTTTGAACTATCAACCTAATATATGCTTCAAAACTGTTGCTCATTGTTGGTTTATGTTAATGCTTAACGTTAATGCTTTACTAATGTTAATAAAAACAACTTTATTGTAAGGTGTCAACAGAATCTTTGGGAAAGATTTTTATTTGATATCCAATATTTTTGTTAAAAACATAGCCAATTGTCAAAACAGTGATTTGTCTTTGTTTTTTACAGTTACGAGCAACTAGCTTTCGACTTTGCCACAAGCCCCTAATTTGTTAACTACATTGGGTCAGTTTTCCTCTCTGCACAGCTCCTCAGGAAAGATGCTCCTGCTGCTCTGAACATACTTTCACAACATCAGCCCCCTGTGTTTACGAGCGCTTTCTTTCCAACCCAAATGCAGAGACAGAGAGGTTCCCCCGGGGAAGCACTCGGTGAAGGAAGCCTATTAGCTTAGCCTAGTGATCCTCGACCTCTTTCTCCGGCCCCCTCTCGCTTTTTTCTTTGGCTGCCCCTATAGGAAGCTAATGGCCCATTGTGACAGGCTGCGATTTTTGAGTGTGTTAGAGCGTGTTAGTGTCAGTATCCGACATGTGGCTGCGGCTGTAGGCATAGATAGCTTGGCAGTCTGAAGCCATGCTTGAGAGCGCGCCGGGACGGTCTCCCGCTGAGCTCTGAACTTTTGGTTCCTCGCCTCACTCATGTTGTCGCTCAGGGCTCAGATGTAGAGCTTTTACGTGGCGCTATTTCATAGCGAGAAGCTGTCACTCAGGAGGTTGGATGCCTTTAGCTGTGTCACCCACCCCGGTGTCCTTGGGGTCTTCTGTTACACTTCAGTGATATCTGCCATGTCTGTGCCACGGTGAAGACAGGAAGAGACAGCTTAGATTGTCAGCTTGTAGAGATGTTTACTCTCTCACTACCACACACAAACACACAAAGGTTCAGCACCACGGACAGCTCCACCGATCCTGCAGCCCTTCTCAAATATCTCACAGCCTTCGTTTCATCGATACGTTCCGCACCCTCTCTTAACCTCTGTAAATGATTTAAATTCATGCTTCGGTTCGAGTTTTGTTCATAGCATTACTGTATCTCTCCCATGTTTCCTTTT
This sequence comes from Triplophysa dalaica, assembly GCF_015846415.1. NCBI lineage: Eukaryota > Metazoa > Chordata > Actinopteri > Cypriniformes > Nemacheilidae > Triplophysa > Triplophysa dalaica. Next base: position 11,889,205 of record NC_079557.1, read on the forward strand.
TTCTATCTCTACCTTTTCGCATTGATTTCTTGCATGTTTAATTTCTCTTCTCTAGGTTCCCAAGACCCCTCCACCCTTGCTTCATCAATGAAATGATATACATAACTCTCTTTCCTCGCTTTTCATGTCTCTCCTCCACCTCCTGAGCTTTTAATGTCAGAGATGAATTCATCTCGACACAAACTGTTGCCTGCCTTGATAAATATTTTATTAGCCCTCTCTTTTTTCAAAGGGGAAATGCGGAGAGGAAGGGAAGGTGAAGGTATTTTTTCAGTGCCTTTGAACACTCTCTTTTCTCTTTGCCTGTAGGGGGCGCTTCAGTCTTCATGCGCCCCCTAATAACCAGTTGCCCCATTAAAATAACATCTGTAAACAAGTTTTATAGTCATTTACTTACATTTACTGAAAACTCTTGACTGATGCTGGCAATTGACGGTGATTACAAACAACACAATCTTTATATTTCATAGCAGTATTCGGCCTCTTATTTTATAATAGCTGTTATATTATCATCGGGTCTTCTGGTAATGGTACGCTAGACAAGTTAATATCCTAATGATGATGAAGGATAATGATAATGTGGCTTTGGGTGAGAACAGAATCAATAGATGGAGCATTAAGTCAGTGTGAGAGCTCTTATGAAACCCACTGGACCTGTTTGGTCTGGCCCTCAACATACATTCAGCCATAAAAGTTGATTGTATTTCCCGTTCTGTTAATCCCAGTCGGACCCATGGGTTACATGTGTTTGTGTGTGTTGTGTCTGACACTCCTTGGCAGAGCTGATGGGTCATGGCTGCAGTTCTGTGTAGAAATGGGTCAGATTGCATTACAGGGTGTGAGTTCAAAGGCAACAGTCTGTTCAGCTGAAAGCAGTAATATTAGAGGACAAAAATGTTGCATTATGTGTAAGTAGTTGGACGTGCGTTTTATTTCTCCATTTAAAATGAGAAATTATTGATATGCCTCACCTGACATAGACAGTACTGATGGCTTCTTCGATTCCATCAATGCAATGAAGTTCAAAGAGCCAAAAAACAAGATGGTTTCCTGTTTCCTTGATTTTCCAAATCAGAGATTGGCCGGATTCACTGTGATTTTATCTTCTATCCTACTACTGTCCTGCAGTCGATTGAGTGAACAGTTAAAGATCTTCTTATCTTCTTCCGCACCTTTTGTAATGGCGATCGCTTTGTGATTCAGGAAGACAAATACTTTTTAAACAAACTGTAAGATTCAGCATCCATTCCTCATTTCCTTTCGTGATTTTATCACTCGTACTGTCTTGTTATGACTCTGTCTTGATATAGTATAGCAGAGTTTGTTCTTCAGACTGTGGTTCTGTTTGCTTCTCAGGGCACTGAAGTTCATATGATGATTCATATTGGATATTTACAGTTAAATCCTTGGAGTGCATGGTGCTCTGTCTCTGTAAGACAGTCTCTTTCTCTCTATCTCGCTTGCCTTGTTCTTCAGAAAGTGTTTCTCTAACATCATAAAAAGGAATATCAGTCTGCCTTTTTCTTAGAAGGATAGCAAGCACATGCCTTTTTTCTCAGTTTTTCTTAATATGCTTTGCGTTTTATTCGCCTTCACATGATGAAAAGTTAAAAAAATCACAAAAGAATAACAAAGATAAGAGGGTGGCATAGAGGTGAAAAAGTAATGTATTATGAAAAGAAAGTAAAATTTTGCTTCCAAATCCAATTATTACTTGTGTTATGTGTTAAAGTTTTTATTCCATCAATGCCGCAAAATCCACTTTGGAAATTGCAGAAGTCTTTTATCACATAAGAAGCCTTTACTACCCAAAGGTCCAAAAATTGCCTAAAAATCTATCTTTGCTCTATGATGTTATTTTGTTTTGATACGTATTATTTAACGCTGATAAATTGGAACAATTTGTGAACCCTGCCTGAAAAACCCAGCTAAAGTCATTTTTGGGTGATTTACTGTATTCTATGCAAAACCATTTTAGAAAATAAGGAACATTTTGTGAAAATATAACCTTGATCTCTTTAACATTGACTGAGTAAGGCCATGCTAAAGATTGAAATCATAGTGAAATAATGGTTACATTTTTTTAACCATTACTATTTATGTTAAAAATAATTAAGATTTTGGGACTTTAGTCTGGTTTTCACAGACCGAGTCACATTTATCCTCCAATCGTTACCTATTAAGCTGCGGAAATGGGAAGTGATTCTTGAAGCCTCAATACACAGCATTATCTGGATAAAATAAGCACACAAAATCACTTTCCTGTGACATGACAGCTCAATTTGTCTCTTCTAGCTGTCTTCATGCATTGAAGAGTACAAACTGACCTGAGCAGTGTAAAATTATTTTCCCTTTCAAGACTATTTCATGCCTACCTGCCTCCATTACTTCAAGTGTCTCTATGCACATCCTGTTTGAAGATACTGTATGCCCAAGAGAAGACATGTAAAGGAGGAACGTATCTCATCTTATTATCTGCGCTATTCTTTCTGATTCATTCTCTGCATTCTTCCTCTACCCTGTTGCTATTCCCGTCCCCACTATTTGGGTCACTGCACTCATCCATGAGGGTGGGGGACAGATGGGAATTTCCCTCCGCTCCTCCCTGCCATGTTCCCTAGGTCCTTTTCTCCTTTGTGTTACTTCCTGTGTCTCCTGAGGAACCATTGGATATCCATCTTTGCCGTTGTTCATCATGTCCTAGTTTACAAGACCCATCCTGTTAAGTATCGCTGGACAGTTTGAGGGTTGATATATGTTCACCAATGAGGTGCTGGTACTGTAATAGTTAATGATCTTGGCTGCTACTGGGTCGCTGATTCAGTCTCATGTAAGATGACCCAGAAACTAGTTCCTGTTAGGTCAGAGTCTTGTTCTATCAACATTGTGCCCTCGAGCAAGACATTCAACCACAGGTTGCTCCAAAGAGACCGTCTGTGCAATTAGTATAAAGTCTCACTGGATAAATGCCATCTGCTAAATGACGAGAAACTTTGCAGCAGATTCTGTGTAGTTGATTGAAATGCAAATTTGCAGAGTTCAGTATTGAGTTCAGTATTTGAGTTCAAGTGCAAGTGTAGTGAGAAAATACTTTTACTGAGAAATAAATGGGGCTGATTTATAGAGTCAGCGTCTCCACAGATATTAATATAAACAAGATCCACCATTGCCGTTACAATAAATGATGAGGAATGCAACGGTCAATATGGCCGGTCTAGCGAATGAAGTCCCGCCTTACAGTAAAACGAACCAATCATCAATCAACAAAGAATGACGATTCTCTGAGGAATCGTACGTAATGACATGTTCTGTTTTGGCTCTCGTGAGGCGCTTGCCAGCCCGTGCGAAGGGGCAATAAATGAGAGGACATAGAACAAGGTGATTTTTATGGCAATTTAAGCTTAGCAAACCAAAGTTATGATGCAGTTCATTGTCTGTGTAATTATTGATTGGAAATAGGGCTGGACCGATAAAAAATATCATATCGAATCGCAATAAAATCTATGTTGATAACGATGATAAGCTTTTGACATTTTAACTCGATATGGATTCATTTGACACCCAATCAGACAGCAGAAATAAACCCGACACAGGCAGCATGCAGCATTTAACATACGCTTCAAGTACAAAGACCATTTCATACTGCACTTGAGAAAGAAAATGCTACACAAAGAGGAAATCATGAGAGGAAGCGCCAACGTCAAAAGTGAACGTAACCTTGAGTTGTCATCGTGTGGTTTATAAAGTGTCTTCTTTTCCTTTGCAATCGCTGGTAAAGCACAACAAACTGCAATCGAGGTACCCTGAAACTCATTGCAAAGGCAAGCACAAACATGAGCTGGTGCATATGAAACAAACCAGCACTGCCCTGTACAGATTAGAGAAGGGATGAAGTGAGTAAGTTTGCACATTAAAAGATTAATCATGCAAGCATGTTACATAAAGGGTTCAAAGAAATGGACTATAGTTTGTGTGAGATGTCTGTAAGGTTCACTGAATGCATTGAATCCCACCAATCGAGCATGAGTCAAAATGAGATTGAATCAACTGGTACATGTTATTCATGGCCTAATATACTCTGTGTTGCGACAGTGCATGTCCCATTAGGTAATATCAATGAAATGTAATTTGAACTGTTTTGAATTTCAACGTTTGTGAGGCACTTTTGTTAATACACTTCATTTTAAATATAATTAATGAACAGACTGGTTCTCTTTTGGCTTCAGTCAATGTTGGGATACCTTCAATGTGAGCTAGCAGTATTAACAAATTATACTGTATATCAAAATAAATATTGCTATCGATCAATATAAAAAAAGTTATTGAGTTTACATTTGTTCAATATTGCCCAACCCTTATTGGAAATATGCTGTTTAATTCAGATTTTTGCAAGCGATTTTTGAAATATCGGTTTTCCCCATTTGGATTGGATTGGGGACTTGCCATGATGTAAATAGCTGCCCTGAGGCTTTGCAAACATGGCCGCCGAGTGGCACGACTTCCGTTA